>NW_019417645.1:26902-49322 GCF_000390285.2 Anoplophora glabripennis | reverse complement strand
GATATAATATTTTTCTGCAATATTTGAAATAGTTTTTTAAAAATAGGTACCTGACAATGCAATAACTTCTTTGGGACAATCTTCCACAATTTTTGCCTCTAGCTCTTCTTGCCCATTTCTAAGTTGAGGAAACTGTATAGGTATTCCGTTTGGCAATAAGGTTATTCTTACATTCCCTTTACCAATATATTTGGTTTCGAAATGGTGTTCACAAAGCCTATAATTCTTATATACATCCACAATCCTAGGCAATAAATCGAGTCTATTGCAAGTTTCTATCCACACTCGAGCACTGCAAACAAAAAGAAAAATTTTCCTAAAGATATTCTCTATACTTATGCAATACCATATTAAAAGAAAACATACCACATTATTTTTTTAAAATCAAAATGCTTTTTTCTGATTTACAGTTTATAGGTAGGTACTTATAATAATAATAATAATAATTACCTTTCTAATCCTTACGTAATCTCAAAAGGGTTAATCCTTCACCAGTTTTGGATGAACAATCGCGAAAAGCACAATAATAACCATGCATTTTATTGATTTCAAGTTGATTCTAATTGTAGATGGAAACGAAATACATTACAAATAAATCCACTAGCAATTAACATTATACAACACAACTGTCCACCGCCAAAAAACTATTACTCGTTTCTTCTATTTATATTTGGCTGCTCTGACAGCCACTGACAACTGACAACAACACAACCCAATTCGCGCAAGCGCATACGAAAACTGTTAACGCAGAAAGCCTTGCTGTCGCTTCTCGTTGATATAGTATTCTCTGCTTATACTCTCTCTTAATAACTGATTTCTACATCTATGCTATATTACAGTAGGTACACTGCCGGCCCTTTGAAAGTGGACGACTCTTATAAGCAAATTGTCTATAATTGGCCTTTGTGAAGCTGACTTGAAAATGTGAGGTTCAAATCGGCTGTCATTATGTCAAATTTAATGTGCGCCTATCATACTAATTCTAGTGAGCAAAACAAATCCAAAATAGGTAGCAAATTATTTATTTTTCCAATACTAAAATAGATTACACATTTTAACGTCCATTCATTCGCCGTCACCGAGATCTAATAACGAAACATTTATCAGAAAAACGCGATTTGTAAAGTTAATATTTTGTCCAAGCACCATATTCTTGTCTATAACACTTTACAATCTACGTGGCATTGATAAAATTAATGTTCTTGTGTAATCCTCAGTGATGTTATCCCAAGCGTTTTCAATTGCCTCCCAAAGTTCTTCGGCGTTAGCTGGACGGAAGTTTCTGTCGTAGATTTTTTTCACCGTATATCCCCAGGCGTTCTCGATAGGATTGAGGTCAGGAGACTTTGAGGGCAAAGGTAAAACATCGATGTTATTATTAATGAACCATTATGACGCAACTCTTGAGGTGTGAATTGAACAATTATCCTGCTGGAAAGTGAAATTCTGAGGATACAGCATGGTCACGGATGGCACCATAATATTTTCCATTATGCGTAGGGGAAAGTGTTCCACAATCAGACAAAAAATGCACTTTGCTAAATATGTTATTTAATTTATTGAACAAAGTGGAATGTGTTTGGCAGTAATACAAATAAGGCTAAACAAAACTTTTTATGGTAGCACACTAATCATTAGCCAAACACTAATACAAAAAAAATATGTTCAAAAATAAGAGGAAAGCTGTCTGAATGTGGAACAAACATGTTCCACATTCAGACACTGCATGTTCCACAATAAGACAAAAGTTTAAACAATTAACGAACTTCTAACCCTGAAAAATTTATTTCAAACTTAAAATATGGTTTTTGTCGCTGTGTTGTTCCTACGTGTGATGGCTTTGGTAACACCATCTTAATTTTTTCTAAACATACTAAAGAAATGTCTTCTATTTGGGGGTAAAAGAAGCTGTTGTCATACTTAATCGAGTTTCTTAGAAATTTAACTTCACATTCTTCACCAGTTTTTCTTAATACTTCAGCTATGTAGTAAATTTTTTTCTTTTTGTCAATAAATTCCACCAAAATAAAATCGCCAACTTCTGGCTTTTTATTAAGAGTGTCTAGAAGTGGTGGTGGATCGCTTTCACCTACAAAATCAATATCATCATCAGAATTTCCAGTCATTAGCATCATCGCGTTTTCAGTTTCTTCATCTGTAGAGTCTTCATCCAATACTTTTCTTTTTCCGGCATTTTTTTTCTGAAGAGCCTTCTTTCTTTCTCTCTCCTTCTGTTTAGCTTCTAGGGCGATCTTTTCTGGAGTGTCCGTGGCGATAATACTTTTAGCCTTTTCTCTCTTCTTTCTTTTAGTTTTTCGTTCTTCAGCTTTTGGATATCCTTTAAATTCTTGTGGACTTATAAACGTTTCTTTGCTTCGATTTTGTTTAGGAGTGTTACTTATTGGTGTTAAAGATAAGGAATTATTCTCCGAAGTATTATGTTCGTCAATGCCGCTTGACGTTGATGGTTCATTTGGATTTATACTTTCTTGGGGTTCTTTATTGCTTTGATCCACATTCCTATCAGTCACGCTACTCATTGCAAAGTCATCATCTGTAAATATAAATTTATCGAAAGGATAAATTCCAGTTTTTCGAAATCCGGATTTTATATTTACTGGAGTCATTGATTTTTCAAACGCATAAGTAACACACCCAGCGATGTCAAATATAGAAACAGGTATTCCAGGATGATCTAAAAGTCATGTTTGTAAGGCAGTGTTGTAAAATGATTTGAACGAGACATCTAATGGCTGCAGCATGTTGGAAGTATGCGGTGGTAAGGTTAAAATGACCACTCCGTTTTCCTTGGCTAGAGTTATTCCTTCTATAGTTAGGTGACTCTCGTGGTTGTCCAATATTAGGAGGGAAGGATTTTCTTTTGTGCTGGACGTATGTTTAATAAAGTGCTTTAAAACGCTTGGAAACAATTCGCGAGTCATCCATCCAGAATCTGAAACCAATCCTAAAGTACCAAGTGGTGCTCCATAAGTCATCCGAGGATTAAACTTTTTTCGTGGAAAAACCATGACTGGTGGTATTGTATTCTCTGATGCTGATATAATACAGCACGTAGTTACCAGTAAAGCTCGTTCGGCGCTTGTGCAAGAAGAAACCTGCTTGATTCCTTTTTGGGCAATAATTTTTTTTGGTTTTTGGACAGTTGTAGTAGCCGTTTCGTCTAAATTATAAATTCTTGTACCGCTTGAAAAATTTCCATACCTTTCATAAACTTTTTCCAGATTGTGGAAAAAAAATCCAACATTGTGTTTGTTAAAGGAAGTAGCCCTTGATAGGCTAGATCCTTCTGGCTTACGAAGACTTAATTCTTTATGTCTGGACATAAATCCTAGAAACCACTCGCGTCCAGCTTCCTTGGTTTTTTGCCAATTCTCCAGAATTTTACAATTATTAATGGTTGCCATTTCATAAGCCAGTTTTCTTATATTAACAACCGTTTGCCCGTAACACATTTTTGAGCAGGTTAATGCGTAATCGGCTAGGGCATTTTCTTCTTGTTCAGAAAAAATTTTTCTACACGCGTAATTCGGAGCCATTCTAATCTCCTCGGTCGGATTCTGTTTTTGCCTTTTTACATATTCGTAAACAGTTTGAAATTTCAAATTGTATCTTTCAGCCGCTTGTCTTAGAGATATCTTTTCGTCGGTAACTGCTTTAACAGCAGCTCTCATAGATTGTTCGTCAAATTGGCCTTTAACGCCTTTTTTCCGTCCGCGAGCCATATTTTCTGGAATATAAATTAAATTACTACAAAAAAATAATCTCTTTTTTAGAGACACTTATTGTGTTCCACAGTCAGACAGTGTCCGATTGTGGAATTAGCATGCTGTCTGGAGGTGGAACATTAGCCACCATACAAAATTAAATTCAACTGTGAATTTCATACATAACCTACAAAAGTTAAGTCGCTCACAAAATGTCGACAAAATAGCCCAAAAACTGATGAACAGGTTGTTTTTTAATTACTAGTTTCAAAACAAATATTAGAGCATATAATATTATATTATGGATGACAAAGAACTTACCTACAAAAACAATTTTTTATAAAAAATGCACAAATTTAACAAAACGCCATTCAAACTTTGTTTATCAAATCTATGCGTGTAGCCCTACTATCCGTACGAAAAACATCGATTCCTTGGCGGTTATTTTAAAGTTACAGGCTTTGTCTGATTGTGTAACATGTCTGATTGTGGAACACTTTCCCCTACATATAGTCCACGGGCCCAGACCCTTTTTTTCTTTGATTAATAATAAGCTGAATTTTGGGGAACAGCTTCGTTTTGACGAGACGCCCATCTTTTCCCTCTACGGAAATTCTCGAAAATGTTAGCTAATAAAACGCGGGGACGAGAAACATGTCGATTTGGTGAATGATCAATATTTATTACTAACAAATAGTTTTTTACTTAAATCGCATGATAATTGTATGAAAAACTCGAAAAAACTTTTGTCCTACACGTTCAATGATTTTTCCGAGGCGTCCCCCACTAACATGTCAAAATAATATGATCTTAGAAGTTATTAATAACTACCTAATTTTTTCACAGATGCTTGGTAATTATTATTATAATTCAGTGACATTTTTGTCCTACACATAAAATAGAAGGTTTTCCTAATCCTACACTGGAAAAATGTCACTTTCACGGGTACAATTTTCTCATTAATAACTGTAGGACAAAGAAACCAAACGATATTTTAGGGAATTTTTAATAAAAAAAAACTATGTCCTACAAAAAAATGCATTATATCTTCTTGTGACTGCACATGTCCAAACTTCGCCAAAATAATGCAATTTTTGCACCCCAAAGTAGAAAAATAGTTTACTGATCCCCCAGGGAGTTTGGGGGGGGGAGTGATAAACAAACTTTATCCTTATCAAGCGCGGCCGAACTAAACCAAAGCGTGTTTTCTCTATGTCGTCGAAAAAAGTGTATATTTAACTTTCTATGCACATGTGATCAGTATATGATGCCACAAAGTAGAAAAATAGTTTAGTAACCCCCCCGGGAGTTAGGGGGGGGGGATATATTAAGCAAACTACCCTTATCGAGCCAGGTCGAGCCAAACCGATGAATTTTTTATTATATTTTAAAATTTTATGTAAATGTTTTTACTATGTTGTATTATTTTTAATTTTTATTCTAGAAATTATAGAAAACAATTTTGAATAAAAGGTATTTTTGAGTATATTAAACATATATTAAACAAAGAAGTATACATTTTTATCTCAAGTTTAAAGGAGTTACTTACTGAACCCGTTTCAGTAACTGAATACCTTTTAATATATGTTAATTAACTTTAAATTAATAAATTTTATATACTTTAAAAAAAATTAATACACAAAAATAGTTAATAGTTACTAATTTTTAAAATAACTAATCTTGTTATTCTACATTAACTTTTACTACTAAAATTATTCAATCACCACGCTCATGTGTGATTGTTCAGTAAATAGCTCCTTTATCTATTAATAAAATAATCAATTTTTGTATGAAAATAAAAAAATGTGAATTTATTACTATAAAATATTATATTATATTGTTTGCAAGCAATCAGTGTTACATTAGAGAATTTTTTTATTTCCTCTCTTTTTTCTCGGAAATTCGGATTATCGCACAATAATTTGCATAACTCCATAGTCACTAAAAAAAGCACAAAAACATGGACGACTGAAACACACTTGATTCTCTCTAAAATAAAACGTGGGCAAACCGCCAAAATAATCCTGATTGGTGCGGGAATTTTGAAATTTTTTATTTTCACCAATGGTGAAAACATTCGATAATTCATAAATTAAAAAAAAAACTTATTGTTATAAAGATTATTGAAGAATTCATTATTATATAGATAAATAGTTTTTTCAAAAAAAAATTATAAACTAATAAATATTTTTTTATCATTTTTATTGAAAATTAAATTGTAAAAGTACATAAGTTAGTTAGGGTAGGTTGGTGTGTGTAAGCGTATGTAAGTATGTGTCACAGGTATATATCCTTATGTATACTTATTTATAATACAATTCTCAACATCAATGTAGAGTTACGATTTCCAGTAGGTATAATTTTATTTGTTTTCATCACTATAAGCTTCCACTTTTTTTGTAGGACATTGGTAAAATCTTGATTCAAACATCGTTCTCAAAAGAAAAAATCGAAAATTAAGTTGTTATTAATGAGAAAATTGTACCCGTGGAAATGACACTTTCTCAGTGTAGGACTAGGAAAACCTTCCATTTTACGTGTAGGACAAAAATGTCAATGAATTGTAATAATAATTACCAAGCATCTGTGAAAAAATTAGGTGGTTATTAATAACTTCTAAGATCATATTATTTTGACATGTTAAGAGTGGGAGACGCTTCGGAAAAACCATCGAACGTGTAGGACAAAAGTTTTTTCGAGTTTTTCATACAATTATCATGCGATTTAAGTAAAAAACTACTTGTTAGTAATAAATATTGATCATTCACCAAATCGACATGTTTGACACCCCCGCGCTTTATTAGCTACCGTTTTCGAGAATTTTCGTAGAGGGAAAAGTTGGGCGTCTCGTCAAAACGAAGCTGTTCCCCAAAATTCAGCTTGTTATTAATCAAAGAAAAAAAAGGGTCTGGGCCCGTGGACTAATAGCTCTGTCCAGTGAGTCGCTCTTCCATCCTCCAACATACACCAGGCCCTTGGCAGCTTATCCAAGCCCAAACGTTAATGGAGTTTCACATAAAGAGTTAGAAAATATAGTTAATTTTGCTAAGAATAAAGGTCTGCCTGTAATGATTGGGTGTGATGCAAATGCTCACCACACGGTATGGGGCAGCGGGGATGTTAACTCCCGTGGGGAGGCGTTGCTGGAATATATAGCAACCACAGACCTGCAGGTCATGAATAGGGGAAAGGAGCCGACTTTTGTGAACCGCATCCGGAAAGATGTGATTGACATTACGTTGGCTTCTCAAAGTATTATAGAAGGGATTTCTGGATGGAGGGTCACGGGCTGCATCTCGATGTCCGATCACAGGATGATCGCTTTCGAGATGAAGTCGGATTCGGAAACGATAACTCTCCGACGAAATCCAAGGGCAACAAACTGGGAGGTATATCGTGGTAACCTAGGGAGCTCCCTAGAAGCGAGCAACCGGGGTGAACGAATAACCTCCACAAGGCAGTTAGACAACGAAGTAGAAACCTTAAGCAGTTGCATCGTCTCGGCATATGAGGAGGCTTGCCCTCTCAGGGCGGCAGGTGGGCGCAAGGTCCGCTGGTGGAATAAGACCCTAGAGGGTCTCCGCCAGACGGCCAGGCGTGTCTTCAACCGAGCTGTCAGGGAAGGGGAAGGGACCTCTTGGGACGATTACAAAACTGCAAGGCGAGAGTTTAAGAAGGAACTTAGGCGAAGCAAGAGATCTGGCTGGAAGGCATACTGCAGTGAGCTGGAGTCCCTGCCGGAGACAGCCAGATTAATGAAGATCTTAAGCTGCGACAAAAGGGAGAAATTAGAATCATTAAAGAGGGAAGATGGGACTTGGACCACTTCCAGCGAGGAGTGTTTAGAACTTCTGCTGGAAACTCACTTTTCAGGTGGAGGCCATGTCGTCGAGGGCACCAGGGCGGAGCCAATGCCACAAGCAGATTGGCTCCTGGCCGAGGAGCTCATTGGCGACGAGGCAGTAACCTGGGCAGTGAATGAGTTCGAACCCTACAAGGCAGCGGGGCCGGACGGAGTTTTCCCGTCGTTGTTGCAGAGGGGCCTGGACATTCTCTTGCCATGTATGGTGAGGGTGTTCCGGGCCAGTCTGGCGATGGGCTACGTCCCGCAGGCTTGGAGGTCAGCCAAGGTGGTCTTCATCCCCAAGGCTGGGAAGGAAGACTACACTGCGGCGAAGTCTTTTAGGCCTATCAGTCTCACATCCTTTCTGTTTAAAACGATGGAAAGGATTGTGGACAGGTATCTGGTGGATGGGTCGTTGAGTAGATACCCAATCCACACGAACCAGCACGCCTATAGGCGGGGCAGGTCCACGGAGACGGCCTTACATAGTGTCACACATAAAGTAGAGAAGGCCCTTCAGTACAAGGAGGTTGTATTGGCAATATTCTTTGACATAGAAGGTGCCTTCGACAAGGCAAAAACTGAGACCATATGCAACTCGCTCCAAGACCGGGGCACATCGCCTATCGTGGTCGAATGGGTGAGTTCCGCATTGAAGGAAAGGAAGGTTAGTGCAGTCATGGGGGACTGTCGCAGGGACCTGGGAGTGGGAGGGGGATGCCCTCAAGGCAGCTGCCTCTCCCCGCTTCTATGGTGCCTAGTAATGGACGGTCTCCTGGAACGCCTAACCTCGGAGGGATATAGTGATGCCCAGGCTTACGCCGATGATGGCGTGGTTCTAGTCGCGGGCCGGTTTTTGGATGTGGTATGCGACAGAATGCAGGGAGCCTGTAGGATCATAGAGAGGTGGTGCGAGGAGATGGGGCTCTCAGTCAACTCAAAGAAGACTGAGATGATCCTATTTACAAGGAGAAGGAAGATAGGTGATTTCAGGGCTCCAACCATGTATGGGAGGCCCCTGACTTTGGTCAGGGAAGTCAAATACTTGGGGGTAATCTTGGACAGCAAACTGTCGTGGGGGCCACAGGTTGAGAGGATTACCCGGAAATCAGTGGCAACCCTCTGGCAGTTAAGGAAGGTAGTTGGCAAAAACTGGGGACTCAATCCAAAGGTGCTTCACTGGGTGTACACGGCGGTGGTTAGGCCGAGGCTACAGTATGGGGCCTTGGTCTGGTGGCCGTGTGTGGACCGGGTGACGGTAGCCAGGAAGTTGGTGAGAATCCAGAGACTTGCCTGCTTAGGTATTACAGGGGCAATGAGGACGACCCCAACTGCCGCGTTAGAGGTCCTTCTGGGGCTGCCGACCCTTCCTACATGGATTATGAGGGAGGCGATGGCGGCATACCTTAGGATAAGGGACGCCGGTGGTTGGAGAGCTAAAGGACGCACTGAGGGTCATGCTTCCGTGGCCCTCAGGGCGGAGAGGGACATCCCAATATCCGCCATGAGGGTTACGGAAGCAGAGGACCGGCTTAGGTTAGGAAGGAAGTATGTCACCACTTTCCCCTCGAGAGAGCAGTGGAAGCAGGAAGGTGATATGTTCTCCCCGGGATCCCTAGTGTGCTATACTGATGGATCTCGGGTAGAAGACGAGTTTTCAGGAGCAGGAATTTATCTGGAAGGCAGCGGCATCCAGGAAAGCTTTTCACTGGGTATGTATGCTACAGTCTTCCAGGCTGAGGTTTTTGCTATTTTGATGGTAGCAAGCAAGGAGGAGGTAAGGAATTGTGCAGAGGAGAAGATTTTTATCTGCTCCGACAGTCAGGCCGCGCTCAGAGCGGTTAGCTCCCCGAGGACTAGGTCTGCCCTTGTCCAAGAATGTGGAGACGCTCTAGAGTCTTTGGCCAGACGAAAAGAAGTAGAGTTGGTTTGGGTCCCAGGCCATAGGGGCATCCCTGGTAACGAGAGGGCGGATCAATTAGCTCGTCTTGGGTCCAGGGGACCTGGACAGGGACCTGAACCAATCTTAGGTATCACACGAGGCAGCATTAATGGGGCCCTCAATAAGTGGGCCTATCAAACTTTAGGTCTGGATTGGAGGAGAAATAGAGGATGCAGGCAGGCCCATAGTTTTATACATGGACCTAGCAAATCCAAGACAAGATGGCTGCTGAGCCTAAGTCGAAAAGCCCTAAACCAAATGGTGGGGGTTCTGACAGGCCACTGCAGACTTAGGAGGCATTTAAGCTTAATAGGAATTGAGGAGGACCCTCTATGCCCGAAATGTGGCGAAGGGGAGGACACCCCTGTCCACCTTCTGGGACAGTGTGCAGCCTTTGGGAGAATAAGACATAAAGTCTTTGGTGCTGAAGAGCTGCAAGGGGTTGAGGTGAGAGACCTTCCATGGACCAAAATCCTGGCGTTCATTAGGGCGTCGGGTAGATTCGAGGAGGGTCAGAGGCAGAGAGTGGTCAGGTGATGGGACGGCGTGGTAGGCAAAAAGGGCCCACTTGTGGCCTAATTGCCAGGCTGAGGCCGCCCCTTTACTACTACTACTACTACTTCACATAAGGCTCCCAATACCTTGTATTCTCCGGTCGATAAACACGGACAGAACCATCGGAGCAAGAAAACTTTTCTCGTCCGAAGATATAACATTCTCCCAGAAGTTGTCTGGTCTTCCTACAAATTGTCTTGCAAACTCTAATCTCTGTACTTTATGCTGGGGAGTCGAAGCAACTTTATTTGCGGCCACATAATTCTTCAGCTCCGAATCCTTCACCCGCTTCCTTGCAGTTCGCACTGATCCAGGAAAATTCGTCTCAAAGGAAGCCGTTACTGCCGTGTCAAATGGATTTCATTTTAGATGGTCAAGGAATAGATTATCTTCTTCAACGGTACTTACTTTTCGACGCTCACCTCCGTGAACATAACGCACGTGACCCTCCGCATTCCATTTTTGTTTGAGTTTAAATATACTATTCTTACATACATGCAGATCATCCGCAACTGCTTGCAATGACCAACCATTCTGAAGTAAAGTTATATAGCTCTCACTTTCTCTGGTTCCGTTAAACGCGGCATCTTGAATTACCAAGCAAGTTCACGAATGTTACTGACATATAAAAACGTCATAATAAGAAAAGTAGACCACATCACATTAGAAAAATAAATCGTCCACTTTCAAAGGGCCGGCACTGTACCTACATGATCTTTTTTTTCAACACAATGAATGTATGGTTAAGCCGGGGCAAAAATTTTGTAAATTTGTAAGTATGGTAGATCAATATATAAATATCCATTACTTCGAAATAAAATTAAAATATATATATATTTTATAATTCCGTTAGCAATGGGGACTATTATGTACTACGCGACAATAATAATAATAAATTTGAGCAAATTGCACTGCCTATGCCAGAAAAAAGGGCTGACGTTTTTTATTTTGCGCACCTTCAACATGGCGCCACGGCTACTCTAATAAGTCGATAAACATGGCGTAATCAAGAGCTATCACTCCACTGCCTTTAAAAAACTGATGCCACTAATACCATGCATACCTTATAAAACCATACACATACTGAATTTTAATATCACTCTTTCTTTTTGAATAATGAGAATTACTTGAAAATATCGAAAATACTGAATATTATGTAACTATACCCAAGTATTATTTTTTCAAATATTAATTTTGCCATCATTAAGAAATGTAAAATAATTAAAATACCTTCAAAAATTGATATTTTATTGTTTAACTTAAAAATAATTTTTAATTTTTGAAAAATTATTTTAAACTTGACAACTTGACAAACTTATTAGTCTAAGTACGCTTTAATTAAAAATATTTAACTAAAATAAAATACACGCATAGAAATGAAAAAATACATGAAATTGACATGAAGAATCCTAAGCATTTTCTTTAAAGAAAGTTTTACTTATTTTGTTTGGTTAGGTAGGACTTTTTTTAACATATTCTACTATTGCATGTGGAAAAAATGTGAAAATCAACTTAATTTTAATTTTTTCATTAAAAAAGGTTTGGGATCCTGTACAGCCCACTCGATCGTATCCGATTAATGTTTTACAAGTAATAATGCAACTATATAATAAGCGGAACTTCATTCTCGGAATTGTCTTCTTCTGGAGCAATACACGCATTAGCACCGCATCTATTTCGGCAACATTTCTTCTTTCCCCTGCAATCGGAATCTTGTTTACATCTGCTTGAGCAAACCCAAGGGCCTGAAGGTCGCGGACAGACACCTGGTTTTTCTAAAAAAGAGAAGAGTAAAAATTAAATTAAAATCTGTTTTTAAATAATAAAATTTACAAATTTCCTAGCAACACCTTAATATAAGGTACTATGCAGATAAGGCCTACTGAATAGTAATATCTCGCCTCCTCTCATTCAAGTATTAAGATGTAGAGAAAAGGTGATTCACAGAAAGCTTCCCGGTCCCTATAACTTAATAATGGAGATTGGAGATACTCTCTGATTACGTAAAAGCAAGTTCCAAGACGACACTCTCATTGCGTTTGGGCACACCAATTAAAACTTCAAATAAATTGTAGATGGCACCGGAGCCAAAATCAATGTTTCTTTCGCAGGAGCTTTGGGAAGTAGTTTCTCTGCATTACCCTTAAATTTTAAACAAATTGTGTCTTACAAAAAATTTCGATTCAATAGTTTTTGAGATATGACACGCACAAGTTAGGTACGAATTTTCGTAACCTGTAATTTTCAAGACTTCAAAATAGATAGTCACAGTTTCAAGCTACAAAACTTAACAATAACTAAATGTTTAGAGAATATATAAAATCGTACATTTTCAATGGAATCGTCTGTTAACTTGTACCTATGTATGTTTAGTCTTAAAATAATTGGAATTATGCAGTTTTGGTACCTACATAAGGGAATATGGGTATATTATATTTTTATTTTATATTGTCTGAAACAGTAATCCAATAATAACAATAAAGTGAAAGGTGGTAGTAATAAAAAGTCTACTAATTTATAATAAATGTTTTACGTGTCCCCCATCCTCTTCGACACATTTCCTTCAACGTTTTTATGAAACTATTGAGAAACCGTGAGAGAATTGAAAAATAAGTATAATTCTGTATTTTCATAATTAACAATTCATTTGTGCGAAATCTACCCGGCCGATTTCGATGAAAAAAATTCTGCAATATGTACTATCATATCATGAAGTACTCACAATCAGAACCATATTTTTTATATGGCTGCTCTAAAGTCAAGGTCTGAAATAAATTCATGGCAAAACGATCCTTATTCACAATTTTTTTTCTGTCTATACTGTATTGCAGCAACGATAATGCACATAAAAAATCTGGACTACATTTATTTTAAAGAGAATTTCAAAACGAAACTTTCTTTCCTTTGACTATTTTCTCTAATGTTAATATTCTCCGAGTTGTAGACCGGGAGATATTAGACTGAAGTTCGACGACGTCTTTCTCGTTTATGCCTCTGAGAGTACTGAAAGGTAACCGAGAGACAAGTACAATAAACTAAATTTAAAAGATGGGCTGCGGGACACCTTTGTGAAAATTCAATTTTCCTTTTCAAAAAAATAATGTGTACAGCGACGTATTTCTCACTTATGCCATGTTCATAAGTTGAAGAGAAGTATCGATTTTATCACAAAATTTTTTTGTGATAAAATCGATATTATAAAATATATTTGTCTACCAATTTCTCATTAATGCCAATTAGAAATATGACATTATTATATTCGAACAGCTCATAAAAAACATTGGCATAAGTACTACTAAGGACTAAAGAAAATAGGGCTTTGGAAAAGCTGCGGAAAAAGAAAATTAAATTTTCACATAGGTGTCCCGGCGGACACATCGGTTTTTTCCATAATCTTGTCTCTAATGTATCTTTCAGTACCCTAATAGGCATAAACGAGAAAGACGTCGTTGAACTTCTACGAGTATCTCCCGGTCTATTTTACATGAAAGAAGGGAGAAAAATACGCCTTTTTAATATTTTTTTTATATTTTCTTGCACTAACAATAATTATACACAACTTTTTCAACGGGCGAATATCGCGATTATTATTCTATATAATATTTAGAACTATTCCCAACAAAAATTAGCGTTACTATATAAAAAATCCATCCCGTAAGAGATACCGACTGGACTATTTGTTGAGAATTGGAACGGGAACCTAGTGCACATAGATATAAAATAGTAAAAAGAACGTTAGAAACGTAAAAGAAAGATCGAGTTGTTTGTTTTCATGATTCGTCTGTCTTGTCATTAGTTTATGATAAAAGTCATGTTTCTGTAAAGGTATTAATTAAATAATAAAAACTCGTTTTTGTTGAACGAAGAAATCGCATTTTTCATTATAAATACAGTCCACAAAACCTATATGTTTTTATAAACACTATTAATAAATATTTTGATAGGTATACATTTTTTGTGTAGAATAAAATTCTCTACCTATTTCTGATAGTTGAATGTAAAAATTTAAACGTACAAAAAAGTTACAAAATAATATACACAAAGGGTTGTAGTAAACTGAACGCCCTGTATGATTTAACCTAATATGACATAATCACTGCATACTTCATGAAGAGAAACTAAGCAACAGCAAATTTTGTTCAAATCGGTTAACTGGGTTCTGAGTTAAGGAGAAAACAACAAATAAGAAAAGAAACTTTAACACCCTGTAAATTTTTGGTTAAATCAACACCATTTGGGTTCTAGATTATACCCTTGAAGTATGCAACATTCGTTAGGTGACCCCCTGCATGTATAAGCTTCGATCGTCTTTAACCTGATTATGTGATATCCCAATAAGCTAAATTTCCAAAATATATTTGCGAAGTTCAAGGCGAAAGAAAATTTTCTTTTTAAAGCCCCATCCCATCTTCACCTGCAATTTGTTCTCGAAAAATTTTACTTGAGGTCTTAATTGACTGCATTGAGAATTTCTATCTACTGGCTTTTACAGTTATTGAGTCGGGCAGTTTTATGTGAATCACCCTGTAGTAATTTGCACATATTTAAATATTTTCTTTCAAAGGTGTTTGCAACATCCATATTTTTTTACGAAAGTGATAGCTGACTTGTATGTAAGAATTGTTTTGAGCTGTCTAAAAATACATTATTCTACGTAATTTACTCATGATGATTCATACTTATAGTTAATTGCATTTTACCATAATAACCACAATGTCACGCCTTATAATTATACAGTAACATGTTTATTTTACAAAATACACACACAGAAGTAAAAAATAATTATTATTAAAGCATGCTCTAATATACATACGTTGAAAAAAAACACTTCTTTTCTAACTACAGGTGACTGATGAAATATTCTTTTGTTTGTCTTTCAAAAAAATGATTTCCAAAAAATTCAGCTTTATTTAGCATATTGAATTTTTAATATCACTTCCACTACTTGACAATGAGAAAAATTTGAAAATTTTGAAATTTGTATGAATACAGTATATAATTAGATTTTTTCGAAGCACTTGTGTAATTAAAATAACAGTTTATTAGAGAATATTAAAATGTACCTACTGTTTTTCAGCACCATATTAATATTTAATGAATTATTTTTAATCTTATAGAAAGAAAAATTGTTATACTAATGCGCGTATTCCTTGTTAACATAAGAAAAATATATAAAATAGAATATGTAAAGAAATAATAAGTCTCACCAATAATAAAAAACCATTTGAAATGAAATGTATGAGTACAAATTAAGTATATCTCGAATTATACAAGGTGACCCACGATGCTCAAACTTAAGCAGAAAACTAACCTGGAAATGAAGAAGAGGCCTACTTCTGCATCCCATACCTACTACACTAGTGGTTTAAATGTAGAATTACTAGCATCGTGTAAATACTAAATGTACAGATGCTGATTTCACGCAGCTAGATTCATAAAAAAAAATTAACGATCTTCCAAAAAATCATTTTAAAGAATCGTAGAAGTTTATGAATTACCAACAGAATCATTGTAATTCATTCAACAAGCACTTTAAGAAAAATTGGGGTATCATATTGCTTCTTAATAGCCACACTATATACAGCGGGTCCCCGGAGTACCGTACTCTTGTAAAATTTTTTCGATTTTGAGAAAAAGTTATTCATAGAAAGTTTTACCGCACTCTTGTAAACTTTTTTAAGAAAAAGTTATTCCTGATAAAAAGTTTTGCTTATCTTGAGGAGCCATGGGCAGTAATCAGATATGTAATAAAATATACATAGCGTCCAAAAAACTTATATGAACAAAATGTGAAATATTCCCTAAGTGCCTTTAATTTTTGTTTTCGTTGTTCGAGAACTCAAGAAATGCTACAATACGGGGTTTAGTCAGAAAAGAACAATAATCACATTTTTCAAATAAAGATGACACCGCAATTTTTAACTAGGCAAATATCTTACCTACTATATAATTACCATGGATATTTCCTTATCAATGTCAAACTCAACATATTTATTTTTATTAACTGCCCATCGAATATTTTTTTTAATGCTAACCCTGGGGCAACAAATTTATCTTGTCAAATGGAATCGGTAATGTTTCATATCAATATTCAATACAAATTTTTAATGAAAAGTATTCAAATGTAACTGTAACTAGTAGAGCAGTTCGCAAGCTAATTATAAAATTCAATGCCACTGGTGATGACATATAGAAATATTAAAAATATTAGAATATTAAAATGATAAAAAAAATACAGTGATTTCGAGGGTGCTACTGTTGTAGTTATGGACTCTACAAGACAATCCAAAGATGTCAGAAAACATAGATATTCAAACCAGTGTTCAATCAAAAATTGTTTGATGGAGATGATGGTCGTTATTTGGACTTTTGCGCGAGAAACTGATTGAAAACAGATTCTTTCATCACAATATTTTATTTACTGACAAATCAACATTCTAAACTAATAGCGTGGTTTCGTCTCAAAATTGTAGATATTGGGCTAAAGATAATCTAAATTTTCGATTGATAACTAATAGTCAAAGTTTCAAAAAAGTAAATGTCTGGTGTGGCACTGGCATAATGTACCATAAAATAATTGGTCCTTACTCTTACCTTAGGAAGAAAATATTAATCAAAATTCGTATTAAGAGTTTAGAAGAAAACTAATATTTCAACGAGACGGATGCTCTGTACATTCCACACTTCTAGTGAGAAACTGGCTTGACGTTCACTTCCCGAACAAGTGGATCGGGCGATTTGAACTAAAGCCTTGGCCTGCACGGGCACACGACTTGTCCCTATTAGATTATTTCTTATGGGGATACCTAAAGCAAAATGTGTATTTAAACGATTTTGACGATAATATTGATTTATTTCAGCAAGTTCAGGAAGCTGTTCTACCAAGATATTTTTAAAGTTATAGGTATTGTATTAAATTTAAAATAAAAGTTTACTTATTTTTTACAATTTCTGTCTGCATTAAGTAAATCGCGTCTTTCCAAAATGTGATTATTCTTTTTTTTTGGACGCCCTGTATGTTTTATTACATATTTGATGACTGCCCATGGCTTATCAAATTAAGCAAAATTTTTTATCAAGAATAACTTTTTCTCGAAATCGAAAAGTCAACAATAAAAAATTTTACAAGAGTGCGGTACTCCATCTGGGGACACACTGTATATAGTGTGGACTATTAAGAAGCAGTCGGATATTAAAGTACTTGTTGAATCAATTACAATGATTCTGTTGGTAATTCATAGCCTTCTTCAACTCTTCAATGATTTTTGGAAGATCGTTATGAATTTTTTTTTGAAGAATCTAGCTGCGTGAAATCAGCATCTGTACATTTTACAATAGCACAACTTTAATATATTAACTTTCACCAGTTTATAATGCAGTACAATTATTTTATACAGGTTTATAATTTTTAAAAATAAGTTTGTTTAAGTTTAAAAATCATGAAGGAATTGGAAATATCTGAAGGTGAAGATGAAAATTAGCTAAATACGACTACGGATTACAATTAATAATAAATAATAAAGTCTACTTATGAATCTAAAAATTTTGAAAACTTGAGGCACTGCCTTATAAGCAAACAGTTATTTACTAATTATGTCTTCGTCGTCTTCCCTATTTTGGTTAATTATTATTTTTATTTTAAAATAAACCTTCGCAATAGTTAAATAAACAGAAAAAACTAAGTTCACACTTGGTTTTACAAAAAAATATATACGAGTTTTTTGTCAAAAATAGTTTTTAAATACAGTGTCCCAAAAATTAGTGCTAAAATTTTAACGTATTTAATTCGTTAAAAGCAACAACTTTTACCTAATAAATAAAAAATATCAACAAATTTTTGTTTAGTGTTATATATAAATTAAAATAGCACCAACGATTTCCCTATGAATAAAAGAATTAGGTACCAGTGTAATGTCGGGAAGTAGGGATGTAGGAAATGTGAATATTTTATGGAATGATAAATATTTGCACAAATTCCCATTTGTTGTGCTTCTTTCTGTTTAACTCAAAACGTTTGGACTTATGCGTATTTAAAATTTTAAAAATTAATTGTTATTTTAAAAACAGGTTTTTCAAAAAAATATATTACACAAAAGTTGTTGTTTTGACGAATTAAACGCGTATTTAAAGTTTTGATACTTATTTTTAAAACACCCTATATAATCATTGGCAAAGTAATTTAAATTTCCACCGCTGGTTTTCTCACATTATATTTTAATTTCTAATAAATAATATTCCTTTATCTTTTTTGTTTGTGAAACCATTTATTTCGGATTTATTCAATTATGTCGATGGCTTATTTAAGTTTTAAAAAGTAGGTAACTAATTACTCAAAATGACTCGTTTTTCTAATAAAATGGAAGACTTTTAAGGAACTCAAACCGAAACTAGATGCACTAAATGTACTATTCATTTGCATCCAAATCTGAGGCATTTTTCATCAGGTCAAGTTTGGCGCATGCAATTTGAGACACCTTATATAATTAAAAATTAAATTAACCCTTCCCCTCTCTTTAGTAACACTAAATACAGGGTGATTCACAAACTGTAACCAAAAATGAAATCTCGCATTCTTTGGTGATGTCTCGTATAAAGTTTTTATCTAGGACGCTTCGTTAAAAAGATACAGGGTGTTAAACTTTAAAAAAATGTTTTTAATTTTTTTTTAATAATTTAAAAACTAGTAAGTGTAATAATTTGAAATTGGGCACATGTATGTATGTAAACATTGTCGAAAATCTGAGTCCTTTTCCTAAAATTTAGATGCTTCACTGGTGGGGATACACGGTATCGGTGGTTTATTTTTCTAAGTACGCCATTGCTTCACGGTAATAATCATGATATTTTCGTATTCGTCTTTCAATTTTCTACAAATTACTACTCTCTTTCTCGTATATTTTTTTAAAAAAGCCTGATTTTCGAGTAAAACTTAAAAAACAAACAGAAAACACTTTTACTTAAATGACAGGAAAACACTATCAATTCGGTTATTTATTCGAATAAAGAAATTAATAACACATTAGTCGATCATTTTAATGTTTTTTTTATTGAGTAAATGCTAAAAAATACCTCTATTTCCATGAACACAGGCGCGACATTTCTTTAGTAACAAATATGTAATTTTTTCGAAATTTATTGTTGCTTGAATCTGATGAAAAACATTATTTATTCTTTCTTCTAACTGCTCAGAATGTCGAAGTTGCTATCGCAGACTACTATGTAACTTTAAACCGCATTTTATTCGAATATCGAAGTGTGTTTTCAGTTTAATTTTTGAGTTTTACTCAAAAATCGGGCTTCTTTCGAAAAATATATGAGAGTAGTAATTTGAAATTGAAAGACGAATCCGAAAATATGATTGTTACCATAAGGTAGTTGCGTACTATTTTATTTTGAAAAATTTGCCACCGATACCCTGTTTCTCCGCCACTGGAGCATCTAAATTTTAGGAAAGGGCCTCAGATTTTGGACAATGTTTACCTAAATACACGTGTCTCATTTCAAATTATTTCCCTTACTAATTTTTAAATTTAAAACAAAACTATTTTTTTAAGTTTAACACTTATCTTTTTAACGAAGCGTCCTAGATAAAAAATTTATACGAAAGACCCCTCAAAAATTCACCAAAGAATACTATATTTCATTTTTGGCTACCGTTTGTGAATCAGCCTGTATATTTATATACGCGTATGAAATTTGCGCACTTTTAAAAATGAATCTTAAAATTATTATACACAACAATACTTACCCTCTAAATTACTACTGATGGGGGCCGTCACAGGGCTTATACAGAATGTTCCTCCGCAAGCGGTCCTGCAGCACTTCAGTGATCTTGCGCAATTGTAATCGCCGTAACAGGACATCTCACAAATTCCAACATCGGGGAAGGGTGGACAACTACCCGGTTTTCTTCCCAATTGCCCCAGGATGCCATTAAACTGGCCGATCGCTACCGGCACCACGGCGAAGATCGCTACGAGAGGGATGAACATTTTCTTGCTTCTTACTTCCAGGCAGGCCGATTTCGGTCTGTCTCGATTCGAACGAATAAAATTTGGAGGATTGGCTTATCTTCTGGTTCGTTCAACTAGCTGAATATCTCAAAAAACGGAAACCACAAGAACTCGTAGTATACTCGTTAATTAATGTCGACGGTTATATGCAATTAATTACTTTAAAATATTCAAAGGCGGACGTGGTTTTGTGGTTTCTGTATTTAAGAAATTTCCTACGAACAATAAAGTAACATATCAGTAATTGCTCAAACGAATAACAGAGTAGGACGCGCAAGAAATGAACGTCCAACAAGACAAGGACATTTTTTAAATTTTTTAAAGCGAATATGTATAGTATGATTGCTATTTTATTTTTTGTTTTCAGACGTAAATGCACTTGAAACATTTCTGATATACAGGTTGTCTCACTAAGGTTGGATCACTCATTTTTTTTCATTTTTTAGAATAATGAACGTTTTTTGATGAAAAGAAAATATAGATCATTGCTAAAAAATATTTTTAACTTAATAAAAAGTGAAAAAATTCTGAATGTATTTTCAGCAAAAACGTCAAATTTAAACATTCCGGGCACTAGGAAAAAGAAATCGCAGCGTTTTGAAATTATCAGGGTTTCTTTAAGACACTTTGAGGTTGAAAAGTTAAAGTCAATATCCTTAGTTTATTCATTATTTGAAAAGTTATGCCAAGTTATTCAAATATCCCTAATTAAGCAATTTTTTACCTTTAAAAAAAATAAATTACAGATAAGTTAAACACAAACTTTATAAAAATAGCTTATTTGTTATTTATTTGAAACAATTTGTTATTCAATTTTTAAAGCCTACTAGTTAATTTGTGTACTGTTTTGATTTTTAGTGGAGATATGTCGAAAATTACAACTATCTCGAAATTATATCCTCTAATAAAAATTTACAAAAGGTTTTACAAGCTTTAATTTCAAACTATATTCAGAGGTGTGGTTCTACAAAGGGAAAATAAAATAAAAAGTTTATTTAACATAGTTTCCTAAATGTATCCTTATCATAAAATTTATAAAATTGAGGTGTATTCAGTATCATATTTAATTTATATATTTCCAGATAAAATAATAATATATAAATAATAATATTTTAAAACCATAAATGTCTCCTGATTACGGTCCTGAATTCTTCGACACGTCTGTAAACGCTATACAAGATATACGTATAATTACTATGTATGTAGTATACATGCAATTTTTTCTTTCCTAACCGAAACCCATTGGAATATCAGATTTACTCATAAAATTCCTCAAAAAATCCGGATATTCTTGGAAAGGAACTAATACTATGTATTTTACAAAGTCGTCACAGTATATTGTAAGATAGGTCATTTGTAATATTTTGTAACTGATTTCGCTTTGGAAAAACAAACGAAAGTGACAAATATCCTCGGAATTATCTATATATAGAATGCATTTCATCTCATTGTGGTAGTATAAAGCGGTTAAGTTTTTTTTAGATATGTTTTTTTTATCATTCATATACAGGGTGATTCACAAATGGTGACCAAAAATGAAACCTTGTATTCTTTGGTGAATTTTAAAAGGTCTCTTAAGGAAGGGATTTTGTACAAAAAATATCGCCCAGTGTGAGTCACGAAACGGGACCTCGGCAAGTGCTGCTCTAGCGGCCAACGCTTCAAGGTGTGTTTTTTAACCGAACGACGAACAAGTCTAATAATTTACGCTGGACCGATTTTCCAGGGACGGCTCCAATTTGTGTACATATAATCTTATAAGGAAAGAGTGTAAAGATTTTATTAATCAGTAATAGATTATCAAGGACAATAATATTTTTTTTATTAAGTAGGCAATAATTTTTAGTTAATAAGCTTAAACAATCTTATAATTACTATTCCTTCATTATAAAAGCAAAAATACAATTTTTAAAATTACAGGTAATTTATTCTTCAAAAGTGACCTTAAAACAAGTATAACATGGAATAGTCAACAGTCTAATGTTTATATTTTCACATTAACAATCCGATAATGTAAATTAACTGCTATTTTCAGTAAAAATATATACCTAACCTGAATTATTTTTTTACTTTGGCGAGTCGTATTAACTTAAAAAACACTGCTTAATTACTAAAATATATAGAAACTTGCTACTAATTACGTTTGGAGAATAATATGTATAGGCATAAAATATATGTAAAATATTATTGTATCTATTTAGTCCATTGAAATGGAGGCTGAACCTCCATTTTTTCCTCTGTCGATCAAACCTGGGCGCAAATAAGTTTTCGACCCTCAGGAATCCGAATCCGCAAAAATTTTTGACCTAGGTGATCAGGCAAGGGGTCAAAAGGTCAAAAA
>NW_019417645.1:0-25799 GCF_000390285.2 Anoplophora glabripennis | reverse complement strand
TGGTCCAAATTTCAAATTTTTTGCCCCAACGTTTTCTTAATATCGGTTTCCAAACTCAGAGGTTTATTTCATTTATTTCGATAGTAAGTGACTAAAAATAAGCAAAAGTTGATTGTCAAGACAATATGAAATTAAAATCGTGTTAGTTATATTTATATTCAAGAATGTATAATTTTTTTGGTCGTAACTTTTTTCATTAAATATCCAGTGGTTTCCTTCTTACCGGTAAGTAGCTTGAAGATTTGTAGATTTGTAGATTGAAGAAGAAATCTATCTGAGCCAGGCTAATTTTTAAGCTGTAAATTTATTTAAACATAAATAACGATTTTATGTGGGACACCCTGTACGTAAAATTTAATCTTTATTCTTAATAAAGAAAAATTAGTACATATTGTTTTTTTATGCGTTATATTTTCGTACTACTTAAGCTTTACAAAATCTTATTACTTAGGTACTTTTAAAAAATTACCCAAATTTATATATCAAAGATAATACTATATATGCTTTATTTTAGCACGCAATTTATAATAAACCAACTCTGCTTAATTTTATTTTCAAGGGTAGCGACACCTGTGAGAGAGTATACAAACTAATTCACACAAACAAAATCTGGTATCTAGATAGGACGCTACAATTCTGGTTTAGATATGTAATAAAAATAGAGATCGTGTGTAAAATGTTGTCATTTTACATGAGGACACAAATTATAGAATTATTAATAAATATTAATCTGAAAATTAAATACAAATGATCCTAGGTGTCCGTTCTAGTGAGTGAAGTAGTTTGGTTATTGTGCCTTACCTAGTTCCGTCGTAAATGCAATATATTGACAGACTAACAGTATGATTAAAATTGAGGTACTTTGGCATTTATTTAAATTATTCTTCTGTTCTCATGAGCATTGAAAATTATCTCACTCACTAGCGGGAACCATTGCGAATAGATTGATATATAATATATATCCAATTATGTTAGTTTCTTCGATGATTGGTGTCCTCATCTGAAGCTCTGTTACACGGTAAAAATATACATACTAAATTGCCCCCTTAAAGCGCCCTAGTTAAACTTCAAAAAATATTTGTAATTTTTTTAAATAATTTAAAAACTAATAAGTGAAATAATTTGAAATTCGGCACATGTATTTATGTAAACATTGTCCAAAATCTTTTTTTTTTTTCTAAAATTTACATACTCCAGTGGCGGAGATACATGGTATCGGTGACATATTTTTCTAAATAAAATAGTACGCCACTTCTTTACAGTAACAACCATGATATTTTCGGGTTTCTCTTTCAATTTTCCATGAATTACTACTCTCTTCTGTTTTTCTTTCGAATAAAGAAATTAACATTAGTCATCATTTTAATGATTTTATTTGAGTAAATGCTCAAAAATACCTCCATTTCCACGAACACAGGACCGACATCTTTTTAGTAACGAAAATGTAATTTGTTCGAAATTTATTTGTTGCTTGAATCTGATGAAAAGCATTATTTATTCTTTCTTCTAACTGCTCAGAATGTCAAAGTTGCTATCGCAGCCACTATGTAATTTTAAAAATCATTATATTCGAATATCGAAGTTTGTTCTCAGTTTGTTTTTTAAGTTTTACTCGAAAATCAGGATTTTTTCCAAAAACATAAGGGAGTAGTTTGTAGAAAATTGAAAGACGAATCCGAAAATATTATGGTTGTTACCGTAAAGTACTATTTTATTTATATTTATAAAAATATGCCACCGACACCCTGTATCTCAGCCACTGGAGCATGTAAATTTTAGGAAAAAAAAGATTTTGGACGTTTTCATAAATACATGTGCCCAATTTCAAATTATTTCAATTACTAGTTTTTAAATTATTTAAAAACATTAAAAATATTTTTTGATATCCTGTATCTTTTTAACGAAGCGTCCTAGATAAAAATTTTATAGGACAGACTCTTTTAAAATTCACCAAAGAGTACGAGGTTTAATTTTTGATCACCATTTGTGAATTATCCTGTATATGAGAGAGAATATAATAGTTTCTATTAAATTTAGTTCTTAGGTATTGATAGTCCAGAAAGATTGGCAGCACACTTGTCTCAGACTCTTGGGATGTTATTTTATAATACATTTAAGAAAGATGTTTTCAGTTTTACTGAAATAAAGAAGGTATAAAACAAGCTTGTAGTCTTGCTTCTAGTTTAAACTGTTTTTAAAAGTTGGATTCAAGAAGCTGTACATAGTAGGCTGTAGGAGAAAAGGGGAAAATATTATTATTTACAGGATGATACAAGTTTTGAATAGAAATTAGGAACTACAAAGTTCAACATGACAACTAAGAAAAATATATTTTTATCGAAAAAGAAAGTTAGTTCTTTTGTTAATTACTAATTTTATTTGAGAGTTTGGGTCGTTGGAAAGAAAGAAATTTACATTAATTCAATTAGTATGTTCCACGTTAGTATTAGTATTTATATAAATCAGACGATTTTTTGAATAAATTTAAAATGTCATGTATACATTGGATCTTTATTTGTATTATTGTAAAAAACATAGGACACGTCGTTTTTCTTTTAAAGGACGTGATGGCGTTAGTTTTGGTGTCTTAGAAGCTAGCCCTTAGGCAGGGGTGCAAAATACCCTTAAACTTTAAATGGCATACTATGTTGAGTGACACCTCATTTTAAATCTTTTCCAATTCTGTTCACGGCGACATGCGACTTTTTAAATTTTGATTTGGACATGACAATAAAATCACCACTTAAAGAATACAACAAAATATCAATGAATGAAAGGATATTATTTTATTAAATGTTCACAATAGTTTCCCTCCGCTTCCATATCATAATATTTCAAATCTTTGCTCCACTTCCGAACGAACATTTCAAAGCATTTCTGGCGTTACCTGACGATTTTCTTCTCGATAAAAAAATTTGTTTTAATTTGTTCGTTTATCTGTCAATACAAAAATGTCATACTCTATCAGATCACTTTTTTACCTGTTTAACTTTAATCAGGTAATCAGGTAGCTGTTCTGGGTCACATCGCAATGGAACCAACTGAGTCTCGGGAAACTTGAAGGTATACTTCAGGAATTTCTGTACCTAGTTCCGCCGAATCTTAAGAATCCATAAGTATCACCCATACAAAATTAATTTGGTACAAGAAATTAATGAAGACGATCCTGGTCACCGCTTGTATAAATTTTTTTGTATTCAATCTGTTTTTCCGAGGAGGAATTTGTAAGCTTTGTCTGTCGTTTTGTTCAGTTAGTTTGCGTATTTGTCTTCTAAGTGTTTTGTTTTCATGTTTATGTTGTAGTTTGTTGTATATGTTAGCATTTGTCGTGATATTTTAGGAGGCTGAGGAGGTGGAATATGCCCTTGAAGATGACCTCTCGTTGGGTTGCGTCGTTGTCCATGATGTTTACGTAGTCGTGGTAAAAGTCTGTCATGTTTGTTTATGCGTGTTCGTCGTGTTAGGAGGTCCACTAACGGGGACGTACGTGTTGTTTTGTATCTTTTGGTCTTTTATGTTGATTCTCTGAGTTACAGTTACAAAGGAAGAATTACAACAGTAGAAAATAAAAATAACTATTAAATACAAACGGAACTTTCCCGTTAGGTCTGTTAGATTCGAATTTTGTTAATGATGAAGTTAGGTTATAAATGTTTTAGTTAAGTTCGTAGTTTAGTTTGACTAACTACATTCTATGCAAACTGGCAATGCTGTAGAGTACGTTCCAAAATTTAAAATAATATCTATATTCGCCATTTTATCTATAAGATGAAGTTATCTTTGAATTTCTATCAAAGACTGATAGACTCAAACTTTATTATTAATGACATTAATATCAAATTTTCTAGTTTTAATTCGTAGTTTAGTTGGGTGCATTTAGTTAACTTCACATTACGAAGTTGGCTATAAACTGTCACACATGGATGAAGTTAGCTTTGAATTTCAACGTTATATAAAATCTGATAGATCCGAATTTTGTTATTGATGAAGTTAGGCACAAATGTTCTAGTTAAAGCTCTGTTATTAGGTACAAATGTTTTACTTAAAGTTCGTAGTTTTGTTTGACTAACTTGTCAGTAACACATTTTCTAGTTTTAATTCTTAGGATGGATGCTTAGAGCATATACTACTGGAGAGAGAGGTATATGAGAGTATCTTTCTCTAGCAGCACGCGATTGCATGCTGCTAGAGATATATAGCATATACACTCCTCTCTCTCTAAACCTCCGCTACACTATCGGCCACTGGGACGCTGCCTCCAGTAGTATATGCTCTAAGATTGTGTCTGGGTGACCACCCCAACGACACCCCCCCCCCCTGCCCGCTAACCTTTTCTGTTTCAGATACAGCCAGGATCAAAAAACGACGACAACGACACACACAAATATACACACACCCCATACCCTCCTTACCCCTCCACTCCTGCGCTAGCCTATGGGCCACCTTAGCAAAGCGCATCCCAGGCTGCATAGCCGCACTACCCTACCCAACCATACCACACATAAAAACATGACACCACCCCCGGGGTTTACACAGACGAGCCGGCAAAGCAAGAAGAGCGCCAGAAGAAAGGGCCCTAGCCGGCGGGGCCCAGCCAGGATAAAAGGAGGTCCCACAAAGCGCCTACACCGGCCGCATTTGCGGTCGGGGTAGACGACGGATGGGGCCCACCTACGAAGGCTGTCCAGGCCTACACGAGATGAGGCAGGATAAAGAGGGATCATCCCCCTCGATCCCAAATCATTGAGACCAATTTCTAGCCATGGAATAATGGCGCGTGGCACTCTAAGATTGGATGTATTTGGCTAACTGCATGTTATGAAGTTGGCTATAAACTGTCAGCACCACCGAGTGCGTTCCAAAAATTCGTCGTTTTAGCTACAGGATGAAGTTACCTTATAATTTCAAAGATATGTAAAGTCTGTTAGATTCAAAATTTGTTATTGATGAAGTTAGGTACAATTGTTTTACTTAAATTTCGTAGTTTAGTGTGATTAATTTCATTCTATGTAAATTGGTAATGCAGTACTCTACGTTCCAAAATTTAAAAGAATATTTATATTCGCATTTTATCTATAAGTTACCTTTGAATTTATAACATCAAATACTGACTCAAATTTAATTATTAATGAAGTTAGTTACAATTTTCTAGTTTTAATTCGTAGTTTAGTCGGATGCATTTATCTAACTTCATGTTAGATAAATCTCTCTCTAAACCCGCGCTACTGCAAACTGCATGTTATGAAGTTGGCTGTAAACTGTCAGCACCATGGAGTGCGTTCCAAAAATCCATCATTCTAACTACAGGATGAAATTAGCTTTGAATTTCAAAGATATGTAAAATCTATTAGATTAGACATTATCCTTATCCCAAAACCCATCAAAGATCACACCATCCCATCCAACTACCGGCCCATTAGCCTGTTCCCGGCTATGAGCAAAGTGGTAGAAAAAATTATCCTAACCCGTCTAAGAACCCACTCCCAAGAACTGCAAGTCATTCCAGACGAGCAGTTCGCCTTCCGACCCAATCACTCCACTGAACTCCAAATCCTTCGCCTTACCGAGCACATCACGGCGGCCTTCAACAGGGGACAGTACACTGGTGCTGTCTTCCTGGACGTCGCAAAGGCCNAAATAACTGATAAATAAGTAAAAACTTACCTGGGCATAACCCCGGCACAGGTGCTGTAACAAAGATGCCGACGGCGTCTATGCTTAAGCCGGGGATTAGGTCGGTGATTAAAAGGAAAGAAAGGGATTCTTTCCAGGTAGCCTTAATAAAGGCAGGTAGAATTTGCTCCTTGCACTACACTTTCACAAAACACGTGTGCTCTGGTCGGCTGCCCGCTAGGAACTGAGTATACAACTAAAACAGCTGATTTAAGTTGAAGCCAACGCGCATGTACCAAGTGCCGCCTGAATTTTATTCTGGTCAAAACCTTGGCATGTGACAGTGGCCACATCAATCATTACTAACGTCAATCGTCACTCGTCATCACCGAATAACGCAAACGCGCTGCTCGAGCGAAACCTGGTGCAACAGGTGGAAAGTCAAAATTAATCCCAACAAAAGTTCGGCTATTCTTTTTACCAAACGAAAAATCCCACAAAACCTCGACAGACTGACACTATCTCAGGAACCCATCTCCTGGAATAGACAAACACGATACCTGGGCGTGACGATGGACCAGCGTCTCACGTGGAAACCGCACATCGTGGAGACGGTGGCGCAAGCGAAGACCACCAGGGCTAGGCTCTATCCCTTACTCAAAGTTGGAAACACCTTCAGTTTAAGGAATAAGCGAACGCTTATCAAGGTGGTACTTCGACCGCAGCTAACCTACGCCTCCACGGCGTGGGGTCACGCGGCAAAAAGCCACTTAAAGTCATTACAGGCTGTGGAAAACATAGCCCTCCGCACGGCCACCGACGCGCCCTGGTACGTAAGAAACACTGACATATTACGAGACTTACAATACACAAACGCTACACAGACAATAAGACAAAACGCGGAGAAACGATTTGACGTAGCCGCTAGACATGACAATCCCCTCCTCAGGCAAGCCGTTGACTACGTACCCGACGTGACCGACAAACACAAAAGACCTAGACACCAACTTTTTGACCCTGGGTGACCACCCCAATGACCCCCCCCCTGCCCGCTAACCTTTTCTGTTTCAGAGACAGCCAGGATCAAGAAACGAAGACAACGACACACACACACACACATACACACCCCCCATACCCTCCTTACCCCTCCCCTCCCGCGCTAGCCTAAGGGCCACCTTAGCAAAGCGCATCCCAGGCTGCATAGCCGCACTACCCTACCCAACCATACCACACATAAACATGACACTACCCCCGGGGTTTACACAGACGAGCCGGCGAAGCAAGAAGACCGCCAGAAGAAAGGGCCCTAGCCGGCGGGGCCCAGCCAGGACAAAAGGAGGTCCCACAAAGCGCCTACACCAGATGCATTTGCGGTCGGGATAGACGACGGATGGGACCCACCTACGAAAGCTGTCCAGGCCTACACGAGATGAAGCAGAATAAAGAGGGATAATTCCGCTCGATCCCAAATCATTGAGGCCAATTTCTAGCCATGGAATACGCCATTTAAAACCAAAATAAAGCTATTATAAACTCAATCACTTTATATATGAACTCAATGGTCATTCTACAATTTTGCTACCAACACCCTTGGATTTTATTATTAAAATCCTTGACCAACACTAGTGATGGGAATAATCGAATGAATTTAATAATCGAGAGGTTACCGTTCGAATTAATTTTATAATCGATTGATCATTCGAATGATATATAATCGAAAGTCCACTTCGAAAATTTCCGACCTATCCCAAATTATATGTGAAAAAACCCCGGGGGTGGTGTCATGTTTATGGTTGGGTAGAGTGTGTGTGGTTGTCTTCGTTTCTTGATCCTGGTGGTCTCTGAAACAGCAAAGGTTAGCAGTAAGGGGGGGGATGTCGTTGGGGTGGTCACCCAGGAATGGCGCGCGCGATTGTTGGAAAAAATAAACTGCGCTGGCCAAGTACAATTCTTGAAACTTTATGGTTCAATATGCTATTTAGGTTATAGTAATAACCACAGCGTCAGTGGTCAGTAAGGGTTTTTTGGCGAGCCAAACCACATCAAACCCGGTTAGCTCGAGTTTGATTGTGTTAAGAGTTTGAGTTAACATTTGACAGAACTCGCAAAAATTCTTTTGGTTTGGATATCTAATCAATAATAAAATCGTAACCTATAATCTATGATAGTGCTCATAGCTCAAGTTGTTTGATTATTTCTTATATACTATAATTGTTATTCCTAATCTGAAATGCACATCCATGAAATAACGTTAATGTATAGATGGTTATTAAATCAAAATGGGTTTACCTTTTCACAAATATCTATTCCCACGTAAATGTATCGTCAAAAAGGAAGTTAATAAAGATCTATACAGTACAATATAGAATATGCATATCTACATTTAAAGTTATTTGGATCCTCGATTACTATTTTTTTATTATCAATTTTAAATATTTACTTTGTATTTTTTGCAAAGTTAATTCATTATCAATTTTTTTTATTTACAACTTATACCTATCCAAACCTCTAAAAAAACGAAGTAGTGACTAGGTACGATGGTACGAAACAGAAAATAAATAAACAAAGATAGAAATATTAACTTAATATCCAAACCAACCCACAAGTCCGGTTTGATGGTTAGGCAAACTCTGCCAAACCGGGTTAACTACATTTCTCGCCAAAACGTCAAACCTCAACAAACTATAGTTAACCGGGTTAGCGGTTTTCTCGCCAAAAAACCCTTAGTGTTTCTGGTAACGCGTAATGTAGTGTTTGGTGTTTGTCGTCTTTCTTTTGCTTTACTGTGTGTGGGAAAGTGAAATGTTGAGGATTTTAAAGATTTTGTAAACCGTCGTTGTTTTTTAATAGATAAAAAATAACATACAGAAATTATATCTAATCAACATAAAGAATAAAATGGAAACAACAGAAGTAATTATTGCAAGACTTGTATTAGGTAAGTCATTTTTGGCGGGATAACTAAATTTTGTTTATATATATTTATTTTTTAGGGTATTTAAAGGAAGAAAAATGCAGAATTGCTTATAAGGAATTTCTTAAAACATCAAAATACTTACAAGGTGATTCAGTAACCAAGGCTAAATATTTACCAACGAGATTTGTTGGCTTAACATTAAGTAATATATTATGTGAATATTTTGAACTCTCTAAAATTGGTTAGTATATTGAAAAACCCATATATGTATAATAAGTAAACTGACAAACTTGGTTTAAATAACCATAAACATATCATGTTCTTTTCATTGTTCATTGCTTGTCGACTCAAAAAGTGAGCGCCTAAAAATAATTGTTTTGAAAATAACATTAACATATTTTCAAGACTATCAACTTTATGTACAATGAAAGGAAAATGGTAAATAGTATGTTACTGCTATTAAATATTTTGTCTAATAGAATATTAGAAAAAAAAAAACGTAATTATTATTTTATTTCAGTACAAGGTAGATTAGAAGCCACGAATTATTATAATGAACGTCACACAAGATCTTCTCTAATAGAGCAGTTGTTATATTTATTGAATAAAAATCAATCAAGTCGAACATCAACCCCTTGTCCGAGGTAGGATTGTTATAACTAAAATTCATATATTTTTTTTATAACCGCTCTTCATAGGTCACCCTTGGAATCCAATTTAGACGAAACGAGTCCATCTCACATCGATCATGTCAGTGATGTTGAAACCACCCCAGCACATACTTTGCCAGGTAATATACGAGGTACCAGTGAAGACTCGTATCTGTATAAAACTCCCAAAAGAAAATCAAATTCAAAGTTGAATAAATCTGCAACAGTGGCTAATTTACAAACGACTAATAAGGAAGATATGTCAGAGGTAATAATTGTTATATAAGTACATGAAATAATATGTGAAGTTTATATATTTCAGGTTATGGCAAACACACTCCTAGAAAATAAAGAATTTCATGAAAAAATAGCTAAAACTATTAATAAAGTTGCAGAAAAACAGTACAGAGTATCGTCTGAGCTAGATCAAACTATTAAAACTGTTGTGAAAGAAACAGAGGCTGACCCAATGTTTGATAAAATTCTTGAAGAAATAATTGGTTTGAACCATTAATAACATTTTAACAGAATGCAATAACTGTTTTTATTTCAGGGTCTACTTCAGCTATCGAAAACTGCAGCAGTAGTACTAGCAGGTAACAGCTCACTAAATAAAGAAATTAAAATTTCAGAGATGATGGTAATCTTCTAAAAATTCATTTGAAAAGAATTTAAAGAGTTTGTTATGAATATGATAGAATTTTTTTGGATTACTTTTTCTAAGAATAGATAATTTTATTATGAAGATTATAAATTAAAGTCTAATACAATTTATTAAAAATTAACTCCTAAAAAACTTAGTTACCAAATATGCGCCTTTAGGTCTATTACAAAAAAATAAAAAAGGTTTAAACTTTATCTATACCAGTAGAATATCTACCAGATGTAAATTTCAAAGTATTTTATTAGTATCGAATTATTTTATTCTTTTCCTGTAGTGCCGCTAAAGATTCTAGAGACGACTTGACAAATAAGTTGAAAAGGTCTCAGAAACGTTTAAATTCGGAACAATCTGAAGAGGATGTCGATCAGATGATAAGGACACATTGCAATCCTGTAACAGTTGAGCAACAAAATGACGAAGCTATTCGTTCCATCGTTGCTAATTCAAATTTGAAACCTAATTCAGTAGGAAGTACTCAAGAAATGCATGTGAATAATGAGGTTACAGTTTTTAATGGGTCTTTAGATAAATATTTGACATCCAACACCTGTAATGCGAACACTCAAACTCAACCCTTGCAAAATCCGTTGTATATAAATACTGGTGGTTTACTTATGGTACCTTCTGGCATTACATCAAATGGAAATATGCAAATTGAATCAACAAAACAGTACTATCTTGTGAACAAGCAGTCTACTGTAAATTGGAGTATTCCACCTATTCAGACGACAAATATTATAACTGAACAAGATATCTTAGCTATGCCAACTGTCATCGTGAGTGACGAAGGACATAATAAAATAACTACCTCCGAGCCAGCCTTACAAAGTAAAGTAGTTACAATTTAGGCTAAGGTCCCAATTATGCGGTGTGCGATCTGAATCTGAAACCTACAACATTGAATGCCGATTCGAGGTTATTTCAGTGCATAACCTGTTTTACAAACTAGTGTAGCGTCTGTCGAATTCATTGCTTTTTAAACAAAATGTTGTTTTATACACATGTTCTATACCTAAAGATAGCAATGTTTACTACACATAATAGGTACTAGTACTCTTTACAATAATAATAATATAAATAAAATAAAGTTCCAAAACCACTGCATCACTGTCTTTTGCAGTTACGCAGGCATGTTTCTTCATAAATGTATCTTGGAATTCTGTCTCAACAAATATGGTACGGACTGAACATTTCTAATGGAAAAATTAGAACATAATACAGATAGCCTCAAAAAGTATTTATTTGTACTCTGAGTGCATATACTTCGGGTTCCTACTTGCTAGTATTTAATGCGCACATTTTAATTCAGGCACTAAATCAACTGGTATATGTAAATGCACTTAATGCATGATTCGGACCTTAGCTTTAGATATACACTTCCAAATTATGCACTGTTTAAAATTATCCCCAGTTTTGAGGTTGACATTCTCGCAGATAGCTAATCTGATTTTATTACCCTTTTTTTAAATTATAGTCTTACTTCATTTAATAATGATATTAAGGTAGAAGTCTTACTGAAATTTTAATTTATACAGTACTCAAGGTGCAAGAGAGGATAAACTTGAAATTGAGTCATCCTATGTGATGCACCGACTACAATAACGAATCAAACTGTAGTTTCGTTTTTCCTGAATAACTTGTTTTCTACTTCTGTTATTAATTGAAATACAATTAAAGCAAACCAGTTTATTGTTAAAATGTACATAACATAGCAATAAAAAAAGTCTGTGATGATTGTCAAAGTGCTCATGTAGTACAAAAGCACTTACATGAATTAAATATGGCCTGCATGTAGTCTAGATTTCAATTCCATAGAGAAACAACTTAGAAATCAACTACCTGCATCCCTTAATGTCAAAACATGCCCAGAGAAATATGAAATGACATCGACCAAGAAAAGATATGTCTGATGAAAATAGGTGATTTTTTTTTATTATCATTAATATGTTGATGTTTTTATCATTACCATATGCTATCACTTATGTCCCATTTTTAAAATGTTTCTAATAACCAGTTTAATATTTATTTCTAATAAGCAGTTTAATTTAATTCTGTATTTCAGATAATAACAGAAATTGAAAATTAGTATAGAAAATATATAATTAGTTTCATTCAAGTTCATTCATTCACTGTTGTAGCTGGCATACTCTACAGTGTTTAAAATTTCATAGAAAAAAAAAAACATATTGCAGCCTGCACTTTAGCATGGTTACTACATCAAAAATTGGGGCCAATTTTTATTGATATGTTAATTTTGTTATTATATATTTTCTTTTTGTTTTAGCTTCTATTTTAACAACTAATTCAAAGTTAACAAAAATTATGCCCAAACCCACAATAGAAATAGCAACTGAATATTTAAATGATTTCAGTGGAAATGATATTCCGCAGCAGAGTGGTTTGAAAAATGTTGTTTACCCTAAGGCAACAAAAAAGGCAAAAACTAAGGAGAAAACTGTAAGCACGACCTCTAGTCAAACCACAGTTGATACACATGCCATGGATATTCCGAGAGCAAAGAAGTCACTCCCTGATGAGTTGCATGAACAAGATGAAGGCGATAAAACTACTGAGAGTTTACAAACAAATGCAAAAACTAACAGTGGACATTTAACCCCTCCACCTTTAGCAGAACATATTCAGAAGACACCAAAAAGCGGGTCACACGTTAGAAATTTGGATTTTTCAACACCTCCAAAAATAACTTCATCACCTAAACAATCTTTTCCGAGTAAAGATGAGAATAACATTTGCGTTCAGAAAATACAAACAACTAAAACTTCGTTTAATTCACAGAATGATAGCGACAAAACTTTGCAAGTCAAAGAACAAAAAACTTGGGATTCAGATTTACGAGCTGCTATAATACTACCTGAAGAAGAAGAAAAGGTTGTATGTAACAAATTGAAGAAAAAAAAGAAAACGCCAGTTAAAAAAGTTAAAAAAAAAGTTAAAAAGATCAAATCGGCGAAGAAAAATTTAAACACTACAGAGCAGAATGCAGCTCTTATAGAAGCTGCTCTTCAAACACCAGTTAAGACTGAAAATAGAAAAGATACAAATTCAGAACCACTAAATAGTGATGGCAAAATAGAAAATCAAGTTAATATAAACAGTGAAGAAACTGTTATTAATTCCAAAAGTGATAAGGTATTAAAACATGATGACAATTCAAGAAAATTAGAAAGTCAAGCCAAAGATTCTAATGAGTGCAATACAAACAAAACAGTCCTTTCTCCGTCAAAACTAAATGCTAGTAAACGTAAACTGATAAAATCAGATGTTACTGATAACACCACCAATGATTTAGTTAAGCCAGTGGACGAAACAAATAAATTTATAACTCCAGAAATGGTTAAGGAAAATTTTCATTACCCAATTAAAGCCAATAGAAATATAACTGCCTTGTTTGAAACTCCTCTGAAAAATGAATTCCTACCTAAAACTCCAGGGAGCCCTAATGCTAGCTTAAATACACCTTTCACTAAAATGCTCGAAGCAAATTTAAAAGGTATTGATATATCTTGCTTACCAACGCCAAATATTCCAGTTACTCCAAATTTTCCTCCCTTCACACCTAACGTTGAGGCATCCTCCCCTTACTCAAGGCGCACAGATTATTCCACGTCAAGTTCATATTACCACCCATCGGATAGCGAACCAAATCGTTCCTTGGAAGCTAATGTCATTGAACTAGAAAAACAGGTGGTAACATCCTCTAGTGACGTGACGAAAAATGTTGACAAAGATGAGACAGAAAATCGAGAACCAAAAAATGACCTCATTAAACCTGGAATGAATCCAGTAGATCAACGTTTAAAAATGTTTAATAATACTGTTATTGGAAAAAAAAATTTAAGTTTAGTAAAGCCGAGTATTGAGTCTAGTTCTAGTTCAAGTGATTCATCTTCCGAAAGCTCCAGTGAAGAAGATTGGGTAGATAAAAGTGATGAAACCATTATTTATAATAAAAAAGCAGCAGAAACACCAAAGAGAACATATTCTCTACGAAACAGAACTATTAACAAGAAACAGGATGTTACAAAAACATCAGAAATTAAAGAACCGAATATTAGACAGGCAAATAGATGTATAAAAACCAGTGTGAGATCGGTTGTTACAAATGCAGCACAAAAACGGGAGGAATCTCAGATTTGTCTTAAAAGTGAAATTCCTACTGATACACAACTTAACTGCGAAGATAATAAAATGGCTGTCAAGGAGAAAGAAAATAAACCATTAATTAAAAATAATTTGATTCGACAAACTTTAAGGAAAGAATTAAATGAAAAATTGACTAGAACTATGACCAAAATAAAAAATGTGGAAAAACCTGTAAAGAAAAATTCCAGAAAGCCTGTGAAAAACACAAAATCAAAATTTATGAAAATAAAATTTGTTTCAAGGAAAAAAAAACTGGAGAAGTCAGATGAGAATCTAAAAAGAATTATTGACGAGGGAATTAAGAATATAGACGATGATTTAGGTGTTACAGACTCGAATAGTCATACTTTACAACATAAGTGTAAAAGAAAGGGGGGTGGAGATAAAGATAGTCCAACTAAAAAAATAGAAAAAATTGACAAATCTACCTTAGATATAGAAGCACAAAAGTTAATTGAAGGTTTAAAAGAAAGAGGTATTCACTTAATGAAAAACAAATCGTCTCCAAACAAAAAAACTAATGGAACTTCTAACTTTTCAGAACTTGATAAAACCCGTAATAACGATGGTGGCACTTCAAAAGATGTTACTGAAAACAATTGCACCGTGGAAAATTCACGTGAAAGGAGTACTTTAGAACTTGAAACTGATTGTAGAGAGACATATGATACAGTGGTATTCGAGGATTATGAATGTATAGTATTCAGTGAATCAAAAGGGATAACAAAAACATTTGAGAACTATGATACAAAAGTATTAGAAAAGAAATTTATTGGAAAGGTATCTATTGAAGAAACAGAAAATGAAATTGAAATTCCACTTGAAGTTACACCATTCTACACTTTGCTAGATATTTCATCATCTAGAAACCAACCCCAAAAACAAAAAGGGACAAATCAAAAAACTAAAGATAGAAATAAAAAGACAGAAGAGAAAGTAATCAATAAAGATACTACAATAAAGACTGATACAAACAAGATTAGTACGTGTGTACCACCAAATCTTATTTCTGGAAGTGATCATATAAATCATGTGATTCTGGGGAGTTCAGGGGAAGATAGAGATGGATTGGAAGCACCATGGTAAGTTAAGCATTATTTTGTAGGAACGAGTAACATAGAGAAAGCATAAAAATTTAGGGATAATTTAAAATAAATTTTGTTACGTTTGAAATAGCATCTGCTACGTGCTATTCTGTATCTTGTATGTAAAAATATTGTTAAAACATTGTTATTTATGAAAATCATCACTGACCTTCTATTTTCATAAACAAACAATGAAACAAAAAGTTTGGGAGGAATTATATACGAGGTTTGATAAAAAAAGTAACGGGAATTGTTAATTTTCTCAGAAAGTTTAATCTTCAATTTTTATCCCATCCCTTTCAAAGTAGTCCCCCTGTCATATACACTTATGCCAACGTAGTTTTCAGTTTGGAAACACTGGTGGAACGCCTCTTTAGGTATCGCCTTGAACTCATTTGCAATTTTACCTTTATCTCATTTATTGTTATAAAATATTGTCCTTTGAGTATCCTTTTGAGATTGCGAAATAGAAAAAAGTCACATGGGACAATGTCCAGAGAATAGGGTGGTTGCAGCATCACAAACGGTGTTATCTTTTGTCAAGAACTGTTGGATGAACAAAGTGGTACGTGCCGGTGAGTTGTGGTGCAAAATCCATGAGTTGTCTTTCCAGAGTTTGGGTTGTTTTCTCTCGATTGCTTCATGCAAATTGCACAAAACTTGTAAACTGTACAACTGGGCAATAATTGTCGCCGTGATGAACTATTCCATTGTATTCGAAGAAAACGCTTAGAAGTATCTTCGTATTTGACCAGACTTGACATACTTTTTTCGGTCTTGGCTCTTCAGAAAACTTCCAGTGAAATGATTGAGCCTTCATTTTGACACCGTAGTCATCCAGGCTTTGTCACCAATTATTTGAGCAAGTCTCGATCAGTAAGGATTTGTTCAAAGATGGTTATGCAATGCTATTTTTGTTGAAAATTCAGTAGTTTCGGAACAAATTTTGTTGCCACTGGTTTCATGTTCAGAACATTCATAAAAAAAATTTGTACCATTCATAAACTTATGGCTGTGATATTAGTATTGTCTTTAATATTTTGGACGCTTCGTTGTATTAATTCTGTTTTTAACACAATAGTTCAGAGAAACTCTGATCCGATATTTCGCCATACAAAAAAATTGCTAAAAACACTGAAGTAATTCTTAATCATTCGCTCGTTAAACACAAACTAAGCATGGCAGCTGCTTAAAAATTGACAGTTACGTCACGGACAGTACTGCCAATACACAAAAAAAGAATCAACTCGATAGACAAGATACAGCACACGCAGTTTGATAATATTCCTTACTTTTTGATCAAACCTCGTGTAATAGATTTGTAAAATATTTTAACAAATACCTGGAACTGGAACAATTGAAATGTCATTAATACATTATAAATTTAATTAATGCATATTTTTTTCTAAATGCAACAGGCACCTCTATATCTTACTGTACTTTTCACTTTTCAAATGTATTAGCTTTAACATTGAAAGAAAACTGAAAAATCGGAGGCAAAAAATTGTATAAAAAATAGATGTTAGATAATTTAAGGAGGTTTATCGGGTACGGGGTACGTCTAAAGTCTAACGAGAGTTTCTGTACTAAAGTAGTAAGCCTTTAGATTTGGCAACGTTGCACTTGGCTGACGCGCTCAGCTTGGCATTCACTCGCTCGCGCTCAATCATTCTGTTTGTTTGGATGCCTAAGTTTGAAATATACATCGTATATCACACCTGCGAATTTCAAGTAATAAGCTACGTCGAGAACCGCGGAGTTGCCGCTATCACACATATGGAGGTTAAGTTAGTCAATGACAACAGTTTGAAGGAAAATTATTATAAATTATGTATCTTACAAGTACCTAATCGATTTCTACGAGCTGTCATACTGTTCCTTAGATATCGGTTTCCCATTTATACAAGTTGCTGTGGAATCTGTTCGTCAATTCTTGCGCATTCTAAGTGGAAAGATAAAAAAAATCTGCATTCTCATGACTTCGTACTAAATCGTGAAAAATTATTTTATTAATATCTCGTCTCTTAGGTATCCAAACTAGTAATAATTTTTTTTTGAGGATTTTCTTCAGATTAAATTTTTTTGTGAATATTTGTTTGTCAGTTCCAAATCAGATAAACCTCCTTTAACATATATCAATGTCTTGTAAAAGTGTCAACATTTACTCTTTTAAACTTTTCAAGTTATGTATTATTACGTCTAAAAATGTCCGTTTCTTTAGACAAAGCATTTATTGTAAAGCCAAGAGTTTAATATAAAAAAATAATTTACGGCGTAATTGTGATGAGTTATAAACATGATCATTTTTGCAATTAGGATTCACTATTTAAAATAGATGTATCTGAAAATAACTAAAAGATTCCAATATTTAACAAATTAAATTTTGTGTTAAGAAAAAATGGAAACTATTTTAGCGAATAAGTGATGAATGGGAAATGGACCTCTGATGCCATAATCAACAGGGAGTATAGAAATGTCCATTAAGGTGGAATTTCAATTCTTAATGTTTAGTACAAAGTTTAAATTTTAAATTTATGTACATCAGCATAGGCTAGAATGCAATTTTCTTTAGAAAATAAAAAAGTTCTGTTTTATCGCATCAAGGCATTACATTGTCTTTGGTTACTGTTTTGTGGCTATATATTTATAGTTGGTTCATTTTTTAATTTTTATGTAAATAATTACTGCTGTATAGCAGTTATTTTATTGTTCAGGCCATTTTAATTGCAGTGTTAATAGTAAAAAAAATATCACTTTCCACAATTTTATTTAAGGTTTATTGGATACGGAGGTACGTCTAAAAGTCTTACGAGAGTTTCTGTACATTCACTAGTGACTAAAGTAGTAAGCCTTTAGATTTGGCAGTGTTGCACTTGGCTGGCTTTGGATGCCTAAGCTTGAATTTACACCATATGTCACACCTGCGAATTTCAAATAATACGCTAGTCGAGAACCGCAGCATTGCCGCTATCACGCATATGGACGTTAAGTTAATCAACAACAGCAGTTTGAAGGAGAATTATTATAAATTATGTATCTTACAAGTACCTAATCGATTTCTACGAGCTGTCATACGGTTCCTTAGATATCGGTTTCCTATTTATACAAGTTGCTGTAAAAATTGTTTGTCAATTGCTGCGCATTCTAAGTGGAAAGACCAAAAAAATCTGCATTCTCATAAGACTACTAAATTGTGAAAAATTATTTTATTAATATCTCGTCTCATAGGTATCCAAACTAGTCATAATTTTTTTTGAGGACTCTTCATATTAATAAGCTTATATTAATTTTTTTATGAATATTTGTTTGTCAATTCCAAATCAGATAAACCTCCTTTAAATCATTTAAAAAAATGGTGAAATGTATTTTAATATAAACATAAGTAATTAAAAATACTGTAACTTAATCAATCAATCAATCAGTCAATCAAATTACACATAGTCAAATTCGTCGCCTTGTTTTTGATGGCCCTGGTCCGCCACTTTAGTTTTTCTCTTCAATAGGTATGTCTTCGACTATTGGTGGGTCGCCGTCTTCGTCCCCTATAGGTAGGTACTCCAGTATTGGTGGATCGCCAGGATTGTCTTGAGGCTCGTCATCGTCGTTCTCTTCAATGATGATAAGGGCATCCTGAGGATGGCGCCCAAAAGAGTACCAAATTTGCAGAACAATCCGACGGTATTCTGCAGCATCAGCGGAAATTGTGTTTGACGCATCGACCATCATCACAGTCCCCCAAGAGAAGATGCTCTCGAATGACAAAAACACGGTTCGTCTCATTGAGCTTCTCTCTTCTGCTTTTGCTCTCGAGGGGATTGAGACCAAAATATCAAAAGAAGACGCAGACCGCGATATCGTCGTGACTGCTCTGCAAAAAGTACTTCCAATGACCACGTCATCATCTTTGGAGTGGATGTGGATTTGCTCATGCTGCTCTGCGGTCTAGGATTCACTAAAACAAATGTATACTTCCAGAAGGGTGGCAGAGGTGAGGCGGGTTGCGTTCAATTCTTCACCAGCTCATTCAACCAAGGGGAAGTGGAGCTACCACCTGGATTTGAACTTTTCATCCACGAATTTACTGGGTGCGACACCACCTCTGCCCTCTTCTGGCAGGGGAAGATGAAAATGTGGGGCCACTTCGGACAAAATCAAGCCCCAGTGGACCAAGCAAGAGTTTTCCTCCAGACAGATGCCACAGACCAACAAGTCGCAGCAGCCGGTGACAAGTGCCTAGTTGCCCTATATGGAGGAGACGAAACGAAAGACACCCTCAACGATGTACGCTTTTGTACTTTTGTGAAGACAGCAGCCAACGCCAAAGCGAATCTGGCCCGATTGCCCTCAACCACAGAGGCTGCGTCGTATCACCACTACCGCACATACCACCAGGTGCAAAAGTGGTTGGGGGTGGAGAAAGAGGCCACCGACTGGGGTTGGGAATTGACCTCGGTTGGACTCATCCCCATTACTAGTCAGCAAGCTCCTGCCCCCGCAGAGCTCCTAAAACTCCTCTCTTGCAAATGCAAGAAGGGGTGCAGAGGTGGCTGCACTTGCCTCAAAGCAGGGCTCAGATGTTCTGTGATATGTGTTACCTGCTCTGGGTAAACGTGCCAGAACGCTGCCCTTATCATCATTGAAGAGGACGACGATGACGAGCCTCAAGACAACCCTGACGATCCACCAATACTGGAGTACCTAACTATCCGCGATAATTTTTAAGATGCAAGCACACCAAGCAGCGAAAGCAGTAAGCTCCGAGACAAGGTAATTTTGACATTGCCATTCGTGTTTACACATTCATTTGAACAATATTTGTCTTATTTGCCATTATTATTAGTAATTTTGTTATCAAACTGCGGTTATTTGACTTTTGTGTTATTTTATAGGTTTCAAATATTTCATAAATAAATTTTAAGGCAAATATTTATGTCTACTTTATTTGTCTCTAGCATTACAATTTAATGTACAGGGTGGTTGATTTTCGATAGTTTTATAGGGTACAGCCAAAACGGTGATAGATACAAAAAATCTGATATCGATGTCCCGTCCTCTTTTTTTGAATTTACTTCGCTGGTACCAAAAGGTCTTGGCTAACTTGATTAGTTTTAGATATACAGGTTTTTTTTTGAAAAATGGCCCATTTACATTAACCTCTCCGTCTCCCTTGTCATTCAATTTCGAAGAAAAAAGTGTGCACATTATTTGTTCTATTTTTTGTTAGGAAGCCAGTGGCGTACTCAGATTTTTTAAAAATCACACAGTTTTTCCGATATTACATAAACATAGGTTTTTTAAAATAGAACACCCTGTATTAGGCCATCCCGTTGAATAACATTTTTTTACCTTTTCACCCATATATAATAATAGATACTTTTATTTGCCTAAATGAAGAAAAATGCAAAAATGTATAGATATTTTTTCAGTTGGCCATGTCATTTATTTATTCGTCTTTTGTTGTTTAATATTGGCAGTTAGTTTATTTTTGACTGATTGAAAGCTTGTTAAACGTCTATTATTTGGTTTCAATTTTGAAAGGTATAAAAATGGTGTACGAAAATCTTTACAAAGTTCAAATGTTAGAGTGCTACATTGAAAGTGAAAAAAATAGTGACACAGTTTTAAACTTATATTTGGAGATACCTAGAGCGTCATCAGCCAGAAAAGATAATTTTTAGCCGACTCTATGATAACTTGTGTGAGTTTGGTTCTTTTCAAAAACCGCGAGCTAAATCTTATAATATACAGAATAGAGAAAATGATGAAATCAATACTTTAGCTTTTCTTGTCGCAAATCCCAATGTATCCAGCAGAGAAATTCAAAGGACGATAGGAATTGGTAAATTCAAAGCATTGAGAATTTTAAAAAAACACAAGTTTGATCATATACTATAAGAAAAGTCGACCATTTGCATCCAGGAGATGAAGAGAGATGTGTCATTTTCTGTTAATGGTTTTTGCAGCAAACTCAAGTAGACCTCAATTTTTTTTAAAATGTTATTTGGACCGACGAGGCTTTTATAAGCAGCCAAGGTGTATTCAACCGGCATAATACGCGTTATTGGTCAGATGTGAATCCTCACCAAACTGTGGCCAGAATTCAGCAAGGGCAGTTTGGTTTTCATGCATGGATAGCTCTCTTCCACAATAGAGTATTAACTTACGAAATGTACGATGAAAACCTTAGCGCTCAGAGATATGTGAGAATTTTACAAGAAAATATTATTGAACTGCTGGACGATATGCCACTAGCTCAACGATATCACATGTTCTTTCAGCATGATGGTGCGCCTCCACATAACTCCCACATAGTTAGAGAATTATTAAATCATAATTTCGGGGACAATTGGATCGGTACGTACGGAGCAAATAGGTGGCTGCCTAGGTCACCAGACCTAACCCCTATAGACTTTTATTTTTGGGGGGATCTTAAAGACAGAATTTACAAGTATAGAGCTAATAATGTCGAGGAGCTAAGGGAACATTTTGAAAACTATATTCAGCGGGTATCAAATATCCACATTTACAATGTGACCCGCTCCATTGCCAAACGTTGTCAGTTATGTATCAACGAAAATGGCCGACAATACGAGCACTTGCTGTGACTGTTATGTCATTTTTGTTTTATTGTTTCTCTCATTTTATAGTTGTTATTTTTGTTTAGTTTATGTTTAATAAGTGTACCTATAATTAAAGTAAAGATAAATGGATAATCTAATTTATTTTTTCTTGTAATTTTTTAGTCTAAGTTAGGTGCTTAATATAAAAATAACAATAGAAAACGAGGAGAACAATACTAAATAAATCTTATGGGCAACTGAAAAAATATCTATACATTTTTTACGTTTTTCTTCACTTAGGCAAATAAAAAGTATCTATTATTATATATGGCTGATAGGGTAAAAAAAATGCTATTCAACGGGATGGCCAAATACAGGGTGTTCTATTTAAAAAACTCTATGTTTATGTAATATCACAAAAACTGTGCGATTTGTAAAAAATCTGAGTACGCCACTGGCTTCCTAACAAAAAATAGAACAAATAATGTGCACACTTTTTTCTTCTAAATTGAATGACAACGGAGATAGTGAGGTTAATGTAAATCGGCAATTTTTCAAAAAAAAACCCTAAAACTAATCAAGTTAGCCAAGATCTTTTGGTACCAGCGAAGTAAACTCAAAAAAAGAGGACGGGACGTCGATATCAGATTTTTTGTATCTATCACCGTTTTGGCTGTACCCTATAAAACTATCGAAAATCAACCACCCTGTACATTTTATTAGGTTATAACTATGAACTTATCCGTTGTGGAATATGTTTCCTATTTACATATATGTATGCCAACGAAAACTCTCGTTGTATATCAGAAGAGGCAGAAGGGAGAGAGGCAGTTTTTAACGCTGATCATGTGGTACCTACTCTATGGAAAAATTGGGCAAAGTTAATTTAAATTTAGAAATTTATATTGTGTCTGCAAACTAGTGCCTTACTTACTAACAACCCTCATGAAATTCAGGGAGTATTATTTATCGGCAATAATATTTTGAAAATTTCTTCAATGGTTTGATGAAATCTTAATTCTGAATTTTTCTTGGACCATGAAGAGCAACCTTGAACTGAACAATAATAGTTTGACAGTTTCTTCTTTCTATCCATAATTGCTGAAGTTTTCCTCACACTATTTTCTTAAAATAACAGTGTGCAAAAAACGAACACTAAACAGTTTTAAATAAAATACAAAACAAAATGTCACACACAGAAGAAATGTTTACCTTGTTTCGCTAGTATCACTTGTCACCACCAGAGGGCTCTTAGCTGCATTCGCGAATAGGGGATGAAGACGGTGACCCACCAATAGTGGAAGACATACCTATTAAAGAGAGCAACGAAAGTGACGGCCCAGGGCCATCAAAAACAAGGCGACGAATTTGACTATGTGTCTAATTTGATTGACTGATTGATTGATTAAGTTACTGTACTTTTGATTACTTATGTTTATATTAAAATACATTTCACTGTTTTTTTAATTGATTTCATTCCTTCTTTTTCATTACCAAACCAAAAAACAAGAGATAGGAAAGGTTATGGAACATTTCTGGAAAAATGTGATTTTACCTTATATGGGTGTTTTTGCAATTTTGAGAGAACTACGAGGCTTACAGACCCCGCTCTGCACTTAATTTAAAGGTAATGAAATTGCCTACAAATTATATTCTACAAGTTCTACTCGTAGGATCAATGGTTTCGACGCAATTTCGGTCCAAAGGTCTAAAACTAAAATTTTCAATTTTTGGAAAAACGCCTATTTTCAAAGTGCAGTAATTCGGTAACCAATTGACCTACAGAGCTCCGGTTGAGCTTAATTTGTCACAAATTTGATGCTCTTAAAAAACGTATAGAATAGCTTTCGACGAAAAATGCATGGATTAGGAGATATAGAGCAGAATCTGAAAAAAGTCCAAAAATTTCGCGGCTTTTGGTGTGTAAAAATTTTTCCACAACTTTTTGAGAGTTGCAAACTTGGGTATACATAGCCCTAATGGGTCCGAACAACATACTAAAAAAATCAGAGATACATCATGTTTTGCGAATTTAGCGATTTTTTGTGTCGATTTTGACCGGCCTATTATTATATATTGAAAATATTTTATTTGTTCCAACCACAGTTGCAATGGTGGAGTGGATTGTCCGATCTGTGTAAGCATGAGTTGAAGATGATTCATAAAATAAATGATTAGATAAATATAAACTAAAAAAAAGTTTCATATTCCTTTCGACATCACCAGTTAGTCATTTCTGATAGCTGTTTTACATTGATAATTTATTGGTCAATTAATTCATAAAGTCGCTTCATCAAGAAATTGGACAAGTGTAATGCATCAAATCTGCTGTCAAATAACTTCATGAATTTATTCATGAAGTTCTTGACGAATTAGAGCATGTTCTAATTTTCGTCAATTTCTTCATGAAGTTCGGAAGTACCAACCCAACAGATTTCCACCCTCAGATCAGTAATGAGGTTATGTTATTGGAATATGTAAATAATTGTGTGGTGTCGTACTAGTTTTGCATTGTTTTTACTGATTTGTTACTTACAAAAACTAATATTTATATAATATGTGTCAGAACGGTACCGCTGTTGTATCACTACAATTATGAGTTGAAAGGTGACATTTTTGAAATTGATTTGCTTTGATTCATTGATAGAACTGATTCATACGTCAAAAAACTTGACAAAGTCTGTAGCAGTGTAAAACCACACTGTTTACCAATAAATTCGTGAATTAATTCATGAAGAACTTCATCAATTTATTCATGAATAAATTGTCAATGTAAAACAGCTATAACAAATTGATACTTTCAAGTGGTACAAAACATTTAATACTGGAAGATAATTGTACTTTAAGAATAAATAAGACAATTATTGACACATTTTTGTACTTTTTTGAGTTTTGTTGTAATTTTAATTATAACATTTACATGCACGTAGCGAAAAAAATCAAATTATAACAAAAAAATATTTTTAGCACGAAAAAAAGAAAAGTTGAAAAAGAAGACTGCCGTGTACCAGAAGAAAAGGAGTGCAAAACCCTTTTACAACAAATTAATGTTGACACTTTCCTTAACAACATTTATGGCAATAGTTAGCTACAATTCAGTTATGTGTAAATATTTGTATAAATTTGCACAAAATACTTGTTAGAATATAAGATATTTATTTACATAGTATTTCTACACTACTTTCTGCCAAAGTAAAAAAATATTCTTGTTTTATAGTTAAAACTTTGTACATATTTAATGTTTATAATTTGTACATTATATCTATAAAGTTTTTTAAATGAATATTCTGTTCTTCTTGACATCAACGAAATATATGTATTTTTAAGTATCACTGTAATATGTCTTCTTTAATTCAGTTAGTGTCATTACTAATTTATTTTTCACTTCTTTCACGGACATTGTCAACTATTATGTTCCGTACAAATAAAATTAAGTTTTCTTGCGAGGTACCGTCACTGCTAAGTTATAAATGTGTCATATTTATATTCATAGCTTATGTTTATATAAACTCATATGTATATCAATCTCAAAGTATTTTTCGTTTAGCAATAAAGGTGAAAAGCTGCAACTACATTTATTACTGTATGTCACACATATTTCTATTGAAAAAATTATTGACAAGTAGTTTTGACTGTCTGGATCGATAGAACTGGAATGGTTCTGTTTCTGTAAATTTAATTCTAAATATTTTCTCAGTTTGTATTGGTGGAACACCAAATTCACTTTATTTTAAATTCTGTGAGATATCTTCGATAGTAATGGCCCCTTCTCGTGCCAATTTTATTTGGTGTATCGATGACATTATTCTTGTTGAAGTAGTTCTAGTTTTTTTTTTCTTATTTTTTTTTTAACAATCGGGTAGGAAAATATGCGGAAGTATATTTGGTTTCATTTTTATATTGCCTCCCATTAATTCGTATTTCATATAATTTGTAGTAAATCGCAAATCTAGTAGATATATACATACTGTATAGTAGGTACCTAGTTAAGTTAAACCAAGGATTAGAAAAACAGGCGATGGTATAGTTCGCTGAGAAAGAAGCCGTTCCCACGGACTTGGATGAAAGGCGCGGCATCGTAAAGTAGTTCGGTGTGATTTAAAATAAACAAATCTCCAAAGTTACGGGATCTCGCCGGATATGAAG
>NW_019417644.1:44094-53974 GCF_000390285.2 Anoplophora glabripennis | reverse complement strand
GGCTGTCCAGGCCTACACGAGATGAGGCAGGATAAAGAGGGATAATCCCCCTCGATCCCAAATCATTGAGGCCAATTTCTAGCCATAGAATAATGGCGCGCGCGGCGCGTAGCCATAGAATAATGGCGAGTCTCCATGCCTGAAACCATAGAAAATTTAGTACTATATTTTCTATGCCTGAAACTCACAGAGTCACAGACTGTCATACTGACAACTTGTGTTTTTGTTTGGGTTAGAAAAATTGTTTAATCTTAATTATTTAAATATTTGATCTTCATAAAACGGTATAATGTTCAGCATAAGGCAAGTGGCTGTTAATGTCGTTAGGTATGTACATATCTAAATTTGTTGATATGATACTGATAAAAATTAAAAAGTATATAAATTTAATATCTTTCAAGGAATGGACGTTCCAAACATACTTTACCTGATCTACCTTATGATTATGCAGCTTTGGAACCCATCATTTCAAGAGATATTATGAACTTGCATCACAGTAAACATCATCAGACTTATGTAACTAATTTGAACGCAGCCGAAGAAAAATTGAAAGCTGCAGTTGAAAAAGGAGACGTAAGGTAAAATTTTGTTTAGAAGTAATCTATATACGTTTTTTTGGTATAATATTTTAGTGGTGAGATAGCACTTGCCCCAGCAATTAAATTCAATGGAGGTGGACATCTAAACCATTCAATTTTCTGGCAGAATTTAAGTCCAAAAAGTTCAGAACCAAGTACTGAACTATGCAAGGCTATTGAAACATCATTTGGAGGTATTGATAATTTAAAGAAACAGCTTGCAGCACAAACAATTGCTATACAAGGATCAGGATGGGGATGGTTGGGTTATGATAAGAGTTCCGGTAAGTAGGCAAGCACATATGTTGAAGTAATGTATGGGAATACACTAATAATATTCTTTATTTTTTGATAAATCTCATAATTAGAGCTCGACATTTATGTGCAAAATCAGTGGTTTATGCTAATATATATGTCATTGAAATAGTTCCTGTAGGTCTCCTACAGATATGTATCACTGGAAAGCAACATATTTTGGAAACAAATTTTCCACATCAACAAATATAATATCTGCTTGTTTAAAATGTTGACGTAGATCATGAACAGTATTTCTTTCATGCAAAATACTGTAAAAATATATAAAAAATTTTTGCAATTTATGCTCTAACAAAATCTATTAAATTTTGTTATCAACCATTTAAAGATATGAATCAAATAATGCTGAACCATGTTGCAATTGATTAATAAATAGCTTTACCAGAGCACAATAGTTGTCTGGTATAATATTTATATATTTCGGATTCGTATATCTCTCGACATTATCTGATAATAAGAGATTCACTGAAACTGATTTTGAGAATTACAAATTTAACAGCATAAAATTGTTATGTAATTTGTAAAAGAAACACGCTTTAACCAAGTCTCCATTTCCTAAATGTGAGTTGTGGTCTATATCTTCTATTGACAAATAAATTTTAGCTATTTACTAGATATTGTGGATGTAATTCAATGCTGGTCGGGGCTTTAGTCTACAAAGTAGTTGTTTACCAAAATATCATTATTTAAAAATAGGTTGCGGAAGTTTGGAAATATCCGAGTATGATTAATTAAATTATTTAATTTACGGTGGAGACTAAAAACTTTATATTTGATATTGTTATCTACAGCCTGATAATTATTCTAAATTCTCTCTGACACACGATCAAAGACATTAAACGTACAATTTATGCATACTAAATTAGGTTATACAACCCCATCTGCTAACCCATATTTACTGCAAAATTTTGCAAGTGCTTTGGCAACATTTTGCAAGTAACTATGGCATAATTTCTTTACAAGAATACACCCTAAAATATGTAATAATTTTTTAACAATTAAGATCGACCATATGTTACTGTTTTTTTTTTTACATAATAATGCATGTGATGATAATATAATTGGTGGGTTTGAGGTAATGGGTACTTATGTACATATTTCTGCCCAAATAATGGAATATTACATGAACATACAAATTGGATTGTATGAAAATACAGTAGCTGTAAGTCGATTTATTTTAACCATTTAACTTACTAATATGCCTTTTATACTAAGAGAAACTCCAGCTCAACAAAATCATTTCAAAAACACACTTTATGACTGCTTCATCACAGTAAGTAGGAAAAACATGTAGTAAATTTATTAATTTGGTAGGCATTGCTTGGACAACACTTTTTTAAATTTCTGTATGTAGCGAATTATACAGATCTCACATCTCTCTGCTTTATATACACAACAAAGTGTCGAGCTCTGCTCCCAATAAAAATGATAAATGTTTTGTTATTAGTATCATGCGGTTATATCTGTTTAAATATCGTTTTAATTTTGTAACATGATCTTTTAAAGGTTTGATAAAAATTGCCACCTGCGCTAATCAAGATCCTCTTCTTGCTACTACCGGCCTTGTACCTCTATTGGGTATTGATGTTTGGGAACACGCATATTACCTACAATATAAAAATGTTAGAGCTGATTATGTTAATGCCATATTCGATATTGTTAACTGGAAAGATGTTTCAGAAAGGTTTAAGAGTGCTTCCAGTTAATTTGATGTTCAATAGTAATGTGCGATATTTTTTTATTTTTAGATATGCTGTTTATGTTGATAAAGTGTCAAGTTTATGTTATTGAGGCAATATTAGTGATCTGAGAGTTCCATGTACTATTGTTATTGCTATTTTGTTCCATTATTTAGAATTTTGCAGTTTATTTTTCGTAATAAATGAATAAATGCTATTATTACATTAAGTTGTAGTTTCATTCTAAAAGAGAAAACTGGATTTAAAGGGACTTAATTTTAATTTGTGCCACTTCATGATCATTGAAAGTCAGAGGTTAAATGCAAATATACAGGGTGATTTCACTTTAAATACAGAAATAGCAAGACCAGATTCATTACCAAAAATCTTAAAACTATAACTAACTATAAACTTTTTTCTGCCATATCTTCATAATGCGCTGACGGAATTGAATGAAATTTACTACAGTGTATTCACTTAATTAGACCTTTTATTAAATATATTATTAACCTTGTGACTTTAACCAGTGGTGTGCTACTGGAACTGCCACCCCATTTTCCCATGAAAAAAATACGCCACTGGCGTTTTTTTGTAGAAATAATTAGGTAGGTAAATGAATGAAAAATGTTTCTATGATATGATATTTGGACTGGTTTTATTAAATTTTCCTAATAAGTTGAATTTTCCTAATAAATTAATCTATCTAGTGACGTGCTACTAAAGCATCCGCCAACTTTTCCCAAGAAAAGTATAACCACTGGTGGTATTTTTAGAAATAATTTTACTTCTGGAAAAAACAAACTAAATAAAATAACATTAGCAGATAGGTCGAGAAAGTAATTAAGTAACGAATCCTACAGTAATTGTTCAAAATAAAGGTTTTCCACATCGATACACTTTCAACATCTTCTAATAAGGCCCTTTATAGCCCAAGGACTAGCTTAAGGAATAAATGAACAAAGCTAGTTATAATAAAACGAGACTATACGTTTCCTACCCAAAGCATGGGACCTGGTGAAGGCATTTTGTGGGGAAGTGGAGTGTGCGAGATAATATGACTGTGCATACTTTGAACAGATCCAGATTAATATTTTTACACTTTTGACAAATATTCATTATTCAAGTTTGGAATTCAGAAAATAATATATTTTAATGTCTTGTTCATATTAAATAAAATTACAAAATAATTTAAAAATATTTATTGTCCTTTAAGTAATGTTAGTTTATTTAATATTTGTCTTTTAGTAGATTTCACTGAATTAAATATTTTAATTTCATGATTTATTCTTACACCAATACATGATACACAATTTTATTTGTCTGTACCTAGGGTGTACTGTTTTTATAGTTATTAAAAAAATATCTTGTTCTTTCTGTTTCTTAAATTGTCATTTTTCTTTTTTAAACGACGTTTATCTTCTGCGGATTGTTTTTTTTTTGTTTTTTGGAAATGAAGGAAAGCCGCCTAACTTCACATTTTAGTTTCTTCTTTCTTGGGGTATCATCACTAAAATGTTTATATAATCCTCTTTATACTTTTCATTATCCGTAATATTCAAAGTTACATCGAAGATGTACTACTTAGGTCAGAATATGATGACTGCGATGTGGTAGGTTGGCTGATAGGAGACGTAAAAGAATCTGAAGATTGGGACTGTTCATGTTCATAAAAAATTAGTGGAGATAATTCTATAAAATTATGTGTTGTGCATTAAAATGTTCACTAAGTATTGGTTGACTAAGTATTGGGAGAGAATGATTTTTAGCCATCGTAAAAATAAACACCAATTAATTGTAACAAAAAACTAACTGTAAATAGCCGGTTGATAATATGAGTCTATATATTTACAGCAGTTAATAACATGGGCACTAAAAAAACATGAAACCAACACTGGAAATAAGTGCATGGGAGACGGAGAATGCTGCGCGAAACTGTAGAAATACCATAAAATATTTTTATATTATTACTTACCTAAAGAATGAAATTTCAACACTATTATGATCAGATCTGCTATTACAATCGTCAACGATACACTTCCCCATGATTGCACAAATAAAAACAGTATTCTTAATAAAATAGCAACAATGTTAACACAACGAATGTCTAACAGCGATTGAGAGCGCGAGGCTGGCTGGGCTGAAGTTAGGCTGACGGTTGGCTTTGTCGGCTTGCCTCTATAATTCAGTCTATGTTGTCTATGATTTTAATAAATAAAGCTGGTAAGTTAGATTAGTATATTGTATAGTCCTTAAAACGTCAAACTGATGCACTATAAAAAAAGAGAGAGAATGGTTTTATAAAAGAGTTAATAAAACTACCCACTTTAAATGATATTTATTAAAAAACATTCATAGATGTATTTAACAAAACTAACAATGAACACAACAGGATACAATTATATCATGCAGATTCCACTAACATGTCTATATTATCCAGAAGCTGCTTATAAGCCGTCTCTGCCATGTTTCCTAACTGCCCTTCAGGAGAGTTTTCAGGTTCTTGTTTTAAGATCTGTACAGCCTCTCCTAAAACGTCTATTGCTTTTTTTAGATCATTCCTAAAGAATTCCTTTGTGATAACATCATTTAGGTATTGGTGTTTTGCTAAGACCATTAACGGACCATGGAGTTCATATAATGTGATTCCTATAAATAAAATAGTTCTCAGAAATTCAAGATTTGTAACATTGTTAACAATGAATATATTCAAAATTTGTCATAAACTGTTGAAATGTAAATAAAATACCTCTTATTCTGCTGCGTCCAGGTTCTATAACATTTAAAACTTCTAATAATTGGTTGCAAAGTTCTACTTTTCTTTCCAAAATTATGTCTGGGAGGTCTTCTAGAGTATACTCGTCTGATTTGCCGTAAAGTTGTGTTAAAGCACTTCGCAAAATGGACATGTACGAGTTCTTTGGATGTAGGACAGATCTGTATTTTCTGTAAATAGCTTCCCTTTTTTCAATGCCTGTAAAAATATAACGGAAAATGTGAAATTTCAGTTTTGAGAAGGAAATAATGTTTCGAAATTCTAACAAAAAGGATGGATATATTGAACTGTCCGTCTTTTAATGGTCAGTTGTTTTTTTTTGAGTGAGATTTTGGTTAGGTAAAACTAAAAATAATTCCAAAAAAAACGATTCTTTTCGCATGGTGGCGATATATCCACAAGCATATTAGACTGTACAGAATATGAGTATTAAATCTTGATTTCATCTAGAATCTTTTAATTTCCGTAAATTTAAAAAATACATGATTTTATCCTGGACTTTTTGACTAACTTTTTCTTTAGGATTACCAAAATTGCTCTTCTTTGTACTTAAAAATTTTAAATTTATCTGTTACTCGCAGCAGAACTAAAAATTGTATTTTTTTCAAATTGAAAAAAATTATTAAAAAAAGAATAAATGTTTTAAAGTACTGTCATGATTTTTCCACTGTTGTCATTTAAAATTCTTTAAGGGCCCCATATTCTTTAAATAGTGTTTTCCGCAAAGACAAATAATTTCAAACATTTAATAACTGAATAATCTAAAGCTTATCAAATAATAGGAATGTTATGTCATGCCATCTGGGTATTTTCAAAGACGCCGCAGTAAAACGAATAAACAGGTGCAAAAAACGATCAAACCATCAAGGTTTTAGGTACTGAAATCTACGAAAATACTAACTTTTTTATATATAATTCCACATGTAAATATTCTTATAACATTTACTTGCTTAGTCCTACATATAAAATTGTTTACTTTTATTTATAAGTACGTGAAAATAATTCTTAAAATGTGGGGTTAGAATAACAGCAAACGTATGTTTTACAAACGCTTTTTTTACTTATTATTTTATTTGAGTAAATTTAAATGGTAACAATGAATAAACAAAACATCAAGGATTTTATTTTTGTGCTTACTTTTGTTCTACACGTTTTATTTTTAAAGATTTCAGTACCTAAAAACGTCAGAAATTTCACTATTTCTAGGCCAGGAATATGGCCACCTTAAGGGGTTGTTTATCTATGGTAGTAACGCTAGTGACATGAATTTATAATAAATACCCTCCTAGCATGATTGCTAGGTAAAATTTACCTGTTTTCTCACATTTATGTGAGAAATTACTAGTTCTCAAAATAATCTAAATGGAAAATTTTCCTTAGCCCAGTACAGATTTGTATGTATTGTAGAATATTTGAAACATATTTGTTTAGATATTTGGCAGTATCACAATTTTTTGAAAGACAGAATGTTTGACACACTAATTATAAATTTGACTTCAATTACTTCATTATTTTGTGTTTTATAAGGTGATTTGCAATAAAAAAATAAATTTTGCAAAATTGGACATCACCGTGACAAATTTTTTTACAAAAGAACATAGTAGTCTTAAAAATAATCACACAAATGATTTGCTGGAGATGAAGCTACATCATATTTTACACCCAAATATTGGTCAAGGCAGCTTTTTTGGGGAATGCATAGAAGACGACCAAAGACGTGGAAGACTTTCAGACACAGCCAATACTGATTGCAGAAACATGGAAACCATGGTTTGAAAGTGTCTACTATTACTAAAGCATTAAATATATCTGAATTGAGTGTTTTGACAACTCTTCGTGATAAACTAGGCATGCTTAAACTTTCAGTAAAGTAGATTCTAAAATTGTTGACTCACAATCAAAACTGCTTTAAAATCATTTGAACTATTTAGATGCACTTTCTTCGTAAGATTGTAGATAGTAGATATATCCTCCAAAAAAGGCCCACACACAATCTACAGTTGGAAAACTCATGGCCATCTCTTTTGAAACCAAGGAGGAATTATACTTGTTGAATATGTCGAAGGGCACTACAATAACAACAGTTACTTATGATTAACAATATTATGTATGGTTATTGAACAATCCTGGTTTGTGTTATGAAAATGTTCTTCACAACAACGTGTGAATTTACAAAGTAGCTAAGCAACTCATCCTTCACTCCTTTAATTTCTCTGTGCTGGACCACCCGCTGTACAGTCTGGATTTGGTTTCATGCGACTTCTTTTTATTCAGAAATGCAAGAAGTACCAGTGGGGATGACAGGAGTAATGTTTTTTTTTTTTTATAGAATAATGACGTTGTAGGTCAGTTGGCACAAGAGCGTTGCATGTACGAAAATAAGATTATCAATAAAAATGTGTCTTTTGTGTTATTTTTGGGGAGAATACATTTAAGAAGACTACTTTTCTTGTGCCCTTGGCTGTCGTTCCTTTGATTTTTAACAAATTCTGATATTCCCACAATGCAAAATATATAATAAGGTCAAGTTTATAATGAGCAAAGCTATTGTAGTTTTTTCTGCTTTCTCTATGGACAATTTGCAGGGGCAGATTTATATTACAAAAAATACGATATAAAAATATTTCAAATAGAAAAAAATAATGATCAATTTACAATTACCTCCTGGTCCTGTAGTGTAATCCACTGCATCAATTTCTGCTTGGATTGCGGCAAATACTTTTCTTACAGCCACTGCGTTAGTTTTAAATTCACAGTGTGTACATTTCCATTCACATGTATCATCTAAAATACAACCATTTGTGGATTCATGTTTTCTAAAGGATAGCACATTTTCAGTGCTATATTTCCTAATAGATGTAATTTGTAGATAAATAATTTCCTTACCCAATGGATTAGTGGACATAATAATTCCGTTATCACATTTGTTACACTTCAAAGTACCACAATGTGTTCCCAGCTCAGTTTTGTCAGAACACCGTTCACATTTACAATCGAAAAATTTGCTTTCCCTCAGAAATTCTCTTCTCACCAAGGTAGGCCAAAGAGAATATGTATAACTGCTGTATAATTGGCCACCTTTTGGAATGCCTACAGCGGCTCTTACGATTACTCTGCAATAAATTATTAAATTTACCTCTCTAATTGCTTATTGAAATAGTGTTGAGTCATTGTTACAGAATATTTTACCTGTAATCGTTACTGTTACCATTTCCTTTAACATCAATAGCATGATGTATGTTTGATATGCAGTTGTGAGAAAGAATAGCTAATTTGGGAAATAAACACCTCACGGTGCTATAGCCCGAGGGATTTCTAGCCTCAAAAGCATTGATTTCCAAAATTCCACAAACGGAATGTATCAAATCTTCCGAAAACCTGTCTAATTTACAAGGTCCTCTCAAATATTCTACAATGTTATGTTGATTGAATTCCCAGATCGGTTTCTGTTTCCTGATATCATTATGGGATTCCATTAGTTGTATTTCTTCTTCCCATCTTTGTGGGTTTTTTTCTTTGATTAGTAAAACCCTAAAACATGAACATAGAAAAAAGTGGTGTTTGTGATATATACACTGAGCTCGTAAAGTTTGGAATAAATTCGATAAATCGTTATTGAAGGGTTTTGACAGCAAATCCTCGGACACGTCAACTTTAGTTTATAAAATGTCACTTTTTTCAGCCATCGACTTTTTTTTGTTTTGTGTGTTTTTGAGCTATGACGTCATCGGCAATTTTTTTAAATGGCACCCCATATTTTTTTCCACGGATTTCGATAGAGCACATTTTTCTGAGAACGAATATGTCAAAAACGTATGACCTTCAAAATGGAAGTTTTCGAGATATTCGGTTCCAAAGTTTCAAGAATGCATTATACAAGCGATGACAAAATACTAATCATTTATCAAGGAAGCGCTGGAAAAATTACAGTTTTGATAGTTGAAGTTTGTTCTCGCAAGTTTGTGTTTTAAACTGTCTATTATCTCGAAAACTTCCATCTTGAAGGTCGTACGTTTTTGACATAATATTCATGCTCCGTAACTGATCATAAAAATTTCGATTCTTTCCCTTTCACTCAAACGACGGACCATTTTCAAATAAAATGAATTCTGATAGAATAATGATTAATCAACTTAAAATAAAACACAAACTTGCGAGGACAAACTTCAACTATCAAAACTGTAATTTTTCCAGCGCTTCCTTGATAAATGATTAGTATTTTGTCATCGCTTGTATAATGCATTCTTGAAACTTTGGAACCGAATATCTCGAAAACTTCCATCTTGAAGGTCATACGTTTTTGACATATTCGTACTCAGAAAAATGTGCTCTATCGAAATCCGTGGAAAAAAATATGGGCTGCCATTTAAAAAAATTGCCGATGACGTCATACATCAAAAACAAACGAAACAAAATAAAAGTCGATGGCTGAAAAAAGTGACATTTTATAAACTAAAGTTGACGTGTCCGAGGATTTCCTGTCAAAACCCTTCAATAACGATTTTTCGAATTTATTCCAAACTTTACGAGCTCTG
>NW_019417644.1:0-44057 GCF_000390285.2 Anoplophora glabripennis | reverse complement strand
CTAACCGCATTTTGGGTCCATTTTTCATTGAAGGCGCATTAACAGGTGAAAAATATTTTGAATTTTTAAGAGACGATTTAGTCCCTGCACTTGCGGTGCTTTACCCAAATGACGTAGATCCCGATCTGCCCAATAACACGATATGGTACCAACAAGACGGTGCACCTCCTCATTTTGCAGTGATCGTTCGCGACTATTTAAACCAAATATTTGCTAACCGTTGGATTGGTCGAAGAGGAACTATCGAATGGCCCCCTAGATCTCCGGATCTCACTCCCCTAGACTACTTTTTATGGGGCTATTTAAAGAGCAAAGTCTACTTCAATAGACCAAATACCATTGAAGAATTAAAGGACAGAATTCGCAATGAAATTCGAGCCATTCAACCAGATATTCTTCATAAGGTTCTGCAGGAGTTTCAGTGGCGAATGGGATATTGCCAAGAAGTGAATGGAGGTCACTTTGAAAATTTCCTTTGATTTTCTTGTTTACTTTAATTATTTATCATTTGTACAGAAACCTTTTTTCATTTGTTAAAATTGTTGCTGATTATTACTTAAAAAATTAAACAAATTGCTACTAAAATCTCTTAAATGTTCGATAAGCTCTTAAAAAACTTGACCCACACGATACCTTGTATATGGTACATCCTTGAAACTTTGGAACCTAATAGACAGTTTAAGTTATGTATCCGACATAACGTATACGTAGAATTTGACCGTTGCGCATGCTCAAATTAGTATCATGATCATCTACAATCAACTTAAACTGTCTATTATCTCGAAAACTTCCATCTTGAAGGTCATACGTTTTTGACATATTCGTACTCAGAAAAATGTGATCTATCGAAATCCGTGGGAAAAAATATGGGTTGCCATTTAAAAAAATTTCCGATGACGTCATAGCTCAAAAACAAACAAAACAAAAAAAAAGTCGATGGCTGAAAAAAGTGAGATTTTATAAACTAAAGTTGACGTATCCGAGGATTTCCTGTCAAAACCCTTCAATAACGATTTAACGAATTTATTCCAAACTTTACGAGCTCAGTGTATATATATATATATATACAGCGTGTCCTACTCGAACTCCATCGATGGATATCTGGGAAATCGCTTGAAGGATTTTTTTTGAAATTGTGGTGGTGTGATACGGGAGTTAAAGTATTTTCAAGGTCATCGTACTTCCGGTTATACTGGAAATCGATACTAACTTTCTTATTTTAAATGAAACCCCTTGTATATTATTGCATTTTTGGAAAGAGCATTTATTTTTAAGTTGGAAACATATAGTACACTCTCCATACTTAGGATTGACCGTTTCTGAGATATTTTGATGTATAAGCAAAAATTGACAGATGCAGACTTTAGTTTTCCCGGAAACAGAGGTGAGGTTTATTTTTTATGCGAATTGGACATTTTGTAGATATCCATCCATGGAGTTCGTGGTGGGACACCCTGAATTGTTATTAATTAATTAATGAATTAAAGTTAATATGTAGTAATTATATACAACATGGCTTCCATCTGTTTTTTTGCAACTTGAAATAATTGAGAGTTTTTCATTAATTCCGATTGATCTGTATTTTGAAAATGAAGCTTTTTTAGATTTATTATGTTTATATGAATTGTTTTAATTAATGCTACTCAAGCATTTTAGTTACATCCTGTATGCAATATGTCTACGGGGAATACGGTTTTATTTCTCATTTTAAGGAATTCAGGAAAAAAAATAAAAATTATATTAGAGGAAATTGTTTTTAATTTAAAGAAAGTTGTTTAAAATTAGAAGTTGGCAGAAGTTAAACTTATTTTTTATTTGATGAAAAAAAGTTCTTCCTGTTAAAAAAGTCTGCTTGTTTAAATGGTGAAAAATGTTGTTTAAAATGGACCGATATATTCTTTTTATAAATTACATTGCCATGGTAGCGCAGTCGGTCGAGAGTGTGGTGGCAAGCATTTCTCGGCTAGGCTTCCTACTCTGGTCCGGGTTCGATCCCCGGTGTCGGCACTGGCAATGTTGACGGATAATGGGTGTTTGTCCGCGTTTTTTCAAGTGTAGCCCCCTTCCGCACAAGCCTTTGGCTTTTGGATTTGGGGGTTGTCTCATTTCTGCGGTGTGTTTTATGTTTTATGTTTTATTCAGTAATTTGTATAATCACAAACTAAACAAAACCTGAAAGGTTTTCAACATATCGCAATGAGGTACAGATGAGCATCTTTAGTAAATGAATTATTTGCTTTCCGAGTATGATATATCTCTATATAAACAAAAATAAGTATAAATTCAATGGCTTGACTAATCCTTTCATCACAAAGGTTTTGAAAACTGTTTAATGACTAATTTAATTAATTTGTAAACATTTTTGTCAATAAACTTTCTTCACATTGAGAAAAATAGACTTTTTAATCACGTTCTGTACTATTAGAGATATCCCTATCATTATAATCCTAAGAGTATTATCCAAATATATAAAAATATACAGGATGTTCTATTAAAAAAAAATACAAATTTTTTTTATATCTCCGAAAGGCTTCTATTGTTTTGCTAAATATTGCTTATAAATTTCAACAAAACTTCCTAAAACTGGTTGTACAATTTTTTTCAAAGTCAAAAATAAGGTGTAGAATGTTTTGAAAGCATCATTGAAAATGAACATAACTTTTGAAGTCCTCTGTGAAGTATAGAAAGTGTGGTAAGTACATAATTATACCACAAGATACTTAATATTGAAAAACAAATGTGTTAAGTACTCTAACCGTATATGTAGTAAAAATCAAAATGTTACCAGTACCTACTACATTCGTTCAATGTCTATCGCATATAATTATGAACATTTAAAATTTATTATAACTTAAAAATGCGGATCCAACTTATTCCTAATAATGTCTTACCTCAGTGGTGTTATACATTCATACTGTAAACAAACATCAGAAGGGTCTTCAACAGCTTGAAATTTAATATTTGCCTTCGAAAATATTTCACATTCATAGTTTTTATGGCAAGAAAGATTTTCACAGTCCGAGCCACATACCGGCCATGAACACTTTGAACATAAGACAGTACAGTCCACTAAATTATGACATCCTAAACACAGACACGCACTATCTGAAATTAAAAAATCTTATGCATATATATCCTTCAACACAAAAATGAGTTATGTTACCTGACTTAGGCCCATAAGCAAACGGTTCTTCGGAAAAAATTATATCTCCAGCATTTAATTTCTCCTTTGCAACAGCATATCTTCCAACATTATCATCTCTCTCAATAGTAAAATGAACCTGTTAATGTGATATTAAGTTTAAAACTCAGTTAAATGTTTTAATTTTTGATATAAAAAAATTATATGTTCTTTTACAAAAAAACATGTTTAGATTTGTATTAAAATAAAACAAAATCGATAATTCTGAACAAGACTTACCTCGTCAGTCATTTTAAACTTATGGTATTTTCAATGTTTCCCAACTATTCACAAGTTTTATGTGTCTGTATACTTTGAAAGAAAAGTTTTTACAAGCTGTTTTTATACTATTACGAACATTCTGGCTTTTTCTGCTATGTTCTTAAATCTATTTTTAAATGAACCACATTACTTGTTGATGCTACTGGTGCTGTAAATAGCACTGTTGTGAGAGTTGGGTAAATAAACAACTTCCATTCATTAATAAATAGCACACTGCTGCCAAGAACTTTACTTTTATTATCTAATTTTATGTTACTTAATTTTGTTACCAAACAGCGATGTACTTGAAAGATCTGTTAACATAAGTAAAAAACAAATGAGGTTCAAATATTTTTTTATTAAATAGACCCTAGAAACATGCATATTTGGAAATAAAAATTTCTTAAAAAGTATCAATCTGATTGCGAGTTGGGTTTGACGTTTTTAGGTGCCAGTTTTTTTCTAGGTGTCTCTGAAGTAAGTGTCAAAATTTAAACCATGTATTAATCTACCACTCATCAAAAGCAGCAACTTTTATTTAATAAATTTTTTCAAAAACTTATACATTTTTGTCTGGTATTTTGTATAGGTACTTCATTAAAATAACTTGCAGCCTATAGAATAAAGAAATACCTAATGCGAATATTTTATGGAGTGATTCTCTGTCTTAAATAAATACTAACAGTAATTAACTCCAATTTCTTATGCCTTTGTTGATTATTAACCCAACTAAGCATTTCAACTTATGTACCTACTTTTGATGGCTAAAATATTGGCAGTTATTTCTGTGACACCCTGTATACAATATTATATTCGAAACCTAATCTAAATCTGATTCCTACTGCAATTTTTTTACTTCGAGATAAAATGTGCAAAAAAGGTTTAAACTCTTTATAAATGTGCAGATTACCTCTATTTGTCTATATTAATTTAGAAAACAATATTAAATGAGTACAAAATAAAACAAATGACAAATTAAAATATACCTACTACCTATTACGTTAACTTTAAACTTAAAAAATTGGCTCCTTACGAAATCGTATCAAAATGTGCAATTATGAGGAAGTCATATACTTTCCAAATATAGACATTCTTAGATCTATGTAATGAAAAATTTGAACAGTATTTGGTTTTTACATATTTATACAGGTAAATTTATAATTTGGGACACCTGCAGTATAATTTAAAATTTCACGTCTCCTTGTTTAAGAGAAAATTTAAATCATTAAATTAAATTGCCAAAAGCTTAATGATCCAAATCCTCATTTATTTACGTTTAAAGAGTTATTGTTATTTGACATATACAATAAGAAATAAATGACTATGGTTGACATCAAATCCAGAACAATTCCGTTATTGGTGCAATGTGCAAAATAGTCCAGATTCAAAATAATAGTAAACAGATTGTTCTTTTATTATAATAAACTCATTTGACCTCAAATATTATTAGTACTGGACCTATGCCAATAGGAAATTAGTAGTATAGTACCTGTAAACATAGACCGCATGTTTCTTTAGTGTAAAGACATACAGCTTTTAATTCCTACTTCCATAGAAATTAAAGTACCATAATTTTTATTGGGATAATATCTTATTTATTGTTTTTCAAACTATTATTTTGTGCACCAGAACATTTCCGAAATTCTAAATTTGAAAAAAATAACTACACAGGCTTTTTGTTTGTTATCCATTTTTGGGGAAAATGAAAGTTACGGTCAAATTAAATACCAATGAAATACTATCAGTGTCAAATAATAATTGTCAAAATATTGATTGTCTAGTCACAAAACCTCCGAGTCCTACTTTAAAATAACCTGTTTTTTTTATCCTTTTTTATTGAGGTTTCTGGCTAAAAAACTTTTTAGTTTTTTTAGAAACCGATGCAAACAAATCAACCAATTTCAAAATTATTTTCAATTTATTCAACTTTGCGGTAAGTTTATTTTAGGCTATTTTTTTACTAATTATTTTAATTAATTGGAAGAAATATTTTTTAAAATATAATTAGGAATTTAATAGACTAATCAAATTTTCAAAGAACTCGGTGGCATAAATATTCTGGTGTTTTAGTGACGATATCTCTCAGTATCTCCATCACTGTTTGATGTAAATGTATTTAAACCTCAATAAATTTTTACTTACTTAGTTAAATCACCAGCCCAGCTTTTATTATTTTACGTCAAACATTTTTCAAAGTATTTGAATAAATGTAGTACTTTCAGACTCCTTTTTTTTAAATAATTTAAAAAATCACCGTCTTTATTGCCAAAACTTGCCTAAAGATCGGCTTTTGTACAGGGTATTTCTAAATATGGTGCCAAATTGGAACAGAAGATAGGAATGTTATTTTAAGCAAAAAGTATTGAATGAAAATGGGTCCGAAAATATTTAATAAACTGCTAGGTACACTGCTTCATTAAAAATATTTTTTAAAGTTTAATCAGATTATCGAATTTTTTTATAAATGAGAATCAAGATTTTTCCAAAACATTTTTGTCATCTGAGTTAAATAATAATCCCAACAGCATTGGATCTTACCTTTATATTTTTTGAGTTGCAACTCTTATGTGGTTAGCCATGCGCTACCTAGTGGTGACATGATGTACCATCCTTTTCGTGATCAGAATATCAAAGTATATGACATGAGAAGTACGTAATAAGTGTTGTAAAAAGCATTTTACGCACGAATGGAAAAGTTGCGCACGACGCCGCGTAGCGGCGAGTGTGTAGTTCTATGAGTGCGTAATTGCATTACACCACGTATTACATACTATACTTTACCTACGACCACTACTGTAAATACTTAAAAACACACGGTCTGAGATCGATGCAAGATTCATATTACGTACGGTAAAAAAATCGCACAGCTTGGTAAAAAAATCGTACAGTTTTCCTAGCAACCGCCTAGCAACAGTCAATACAAACAGTATCGCTGAAAGCCATTTTCCATTAGATTATGGCGGGGTTCTTTGAAATCGGTTGGAAATCAGTTTGACGCCGCACGTGTGCAGTGAAAAATTGATAATCGGTTGGAAATTGTATTCTGCGAACAAACCTAATAAGTTTTTTTTTTCCTTTTAAAATAATCTTTCACAAAAATTATTTTATCCAAAATTCATGGGCAATTTTCGTAAGATAAAAAACACCAAATGCGCTCTGCGGATCTGCCACTGTAATTGGTTATCTATTTCATGACTGACCCGGTGAAATTGATGTCCTAAAAAAAAAGGTCTTAGAAAATGTGGGAGTCAAATTGTTTTCGAAGAAGACAAAAATATATTCTTTATTCTTTGTGACCTGGGAAAATGAATTTCGGAGGTAGGGCGTTGTATAGTTGATGTCTGAAAAAAAAAACAAAAAATGTCGAAAATATCACGATTTTCCCGCCGCAACAAACAAAACCCGGAGAAATGACATGTTAACCCGGAGCCCGAAGATGTACCATCAAAAACCGAAAACTCCGGGTCAAACCCGGAGATCTGGCAAGCCTAACTGTAATTGAGGACAAAACTTTTCCCTGTAAGATAATTGCAGTTAATAATCAATCATTTCGAAGCTATGTATTTAAAAAATGTATTTTTTGGACATCTATCACCCTGCAACTTTTTCGCTAACAGTTTTGGACTCATCTCTTTTGGTGTGTAGGAAATTTGCTTAAAACTTAAATTTAATATTGTCTACTTCAGTTAAGCACTATATTTGAGAAACACCCTGTATAAAGGTTTATTATTAGAAAATAATTTATTTTTATCTATCAATAAAAAAAGTAATATTTTAACATCATATAACTATTTATTTGATAAAAATGTACAGTTAATACTTAAAATAACTAATTTTACTCTTACATGATATTTTCCAACAGATCTAACCTAAACTCATATAATACACATTTAAAGCAATAATCTACTTCGGAAATAAACTCTGAGTTCTAAAAAAATTCTCCTACAGAAAATAAAACATAGATCATTTCTAAACATATAGCAATTTGTCGCTGCAAAAAGAGTATAACTACTATAATCACAAAAATTTCAAGATAAATAATATACATATCACAACCGATTTTTCGTAAATCAAAAAAGTATAATCCAAAAATATACTCAGATCTCTAAACGTACAAATAATATAGAAATAATATACCGAGTAAGTACCTACGTAACGGCGGCATCCATCTTTAAGATCCCATTAGCAGAATTTAGGGCAAGTTTTTAGACTATTTTCAATGCTTGCACTATTCGTATATAATTACTACTTTAATGCAGTGATAGTCCAAAAAACGGTACTTTACCAACAACTGTTGCTAAAAAATAATACTGCAAGAAAATATTACTATAAAAGTGTAATTTGATGTAAAACACAGGAGGGTCTTTTGCAAACAACTACAAAACATTTAAGGGGTGACTCTATTCGTAGAAATAATGGTTCGAGTTTTCGTGACACTTTTTTGAAAACTAAATGAAAATTTATATCGATTGGCTTAACGTTAAAGACTTCCAAGTTGATACCATTTAATGTTAAAAAATGCCTTAAAATGGTCAAAAGATACCTATTTTGGTAGTATGAATGGAGCGGATTTGAATATAAAAGAAAATTTTATTTTTACAAGTCTTAAAATCTGGCCACATCATCTTAAATTGCAACAATGAGTGAATATTGTGAATTTTATAAACAACAGTATACCCAAAACTTGAACGGAAACATGGTCGCAAAATATTTTCCCGCAACCTAAAACATGTTTTTCTTGGAAATCGTTAAGGTTACCGATTTTCAACGTGGTAACCTCTAAGAACTGTTTAATGATCTTCAGTAAGGGGTTATATCACTTTGAAAGTTTTTTTTATTGGCTTAAAATACGCTAAAACATTCCTTTTTTACATGAAAACTCCGTAAAATTAATTGATTAATTAATTAATTAAGCGAAATTAATTTTGCTTCTATCATCGATACAGCATTTTTTAATTTCGTGCACGTAAAAATGCCTATAACTTGCCGTTCATTGAGAAAATACTTCAAAAGTGAACCATACAGGCTGTTACAAATTCGCTTCTCACTACGGGCATCTCGAAAACGGTAAGAGATACAAACTAGCTTAAATGGGGGCAAAGTTGCGTAATCAGGGGACCAACATTATGCCTCCAAAATTGATATTGAAAAAAGAAGAACACTCTCATGGCCAATATTTGCCCTCTATCGAATGGCATAATCAATTTTTATATGTAATGTTTCGTCTCTCCAGGACCATTATCATCTTCATTTTTTTAAATACGACTCTAGAAATTTTATTACATTTTTTGCAAGCCTTCATTACCCCCAATACTGTACTGCCTCAACCCAAACCAGATTCAGACGTTTTGTCTCGAAAAATTCATCTTCAGTTCCAAATTTATCTAAATTTTTTGTTTGTTGAATTATCATACACTATAAGTGTCATTAGACCTTGTGAAATCCATCTAGTTATTTAAACTATTACCACCACGCATTAAAATAAAAAATATTAGAGTTTTATTCCCGTGTCCATAGTTATTTCTAGGCTTCTCGAGTGCTCAAAAGTCAAACAAATTCCGATCTATTTTTTTCAGGATTTTCATACAAATACATCTGACATGCTCTTTCACAGTTGCAGTTACTAGTCCAAACATTATAGAGAAATGCTTACAGAAATTATTACCTGGACAAAAAAAATATGACCGTATAGAAAATTAAATTTTAAATTGAGTTTCTTGTTCTTTAAACTCGATCCAATATGGCGAACATGGTTAAAAAAAATCGCAAAGTTGAAAAAAACGGTTTTTCTAAAATAATTAAAAAAATATAGCACGGATTGAAAAATTTTAAATGAGAAAGTTGTAGGTTTTAAAAAGATCTATCGACTGATTTTTTGAAAGTATCGATTGCTTTGTTACTTTTCGAGATATATCGAAAAAACCGTTAAAAATCTTCTCTTTTCTCTTCTTCTATAACTCGTTTACATTTACGTGCCCATATTTGCTATTTACTGCAAGCATAGCCCGCGGCAAGCCAAAAAAGTACATTTTTGAAAAATTTAAAAATATTAATTATTTTTCGAGATATATCGATTTTTTGAAAAAAAGGCGCTCTCGAAAATTGGCTAGATCTTCTCAGCGGATAGCCCTACAGTAACGATTTTCGGTTTATTTTCTTCGTAAAGAGTTATATTATCATGCTGTTAAAAAATGTTGACGATTTTATTAATTTTAAGGATCAAAAAATGACTTTGAATAAGTTGCACTTTTTTGGGTATGTTTTTTTCAAATTACTATTTCAATTTTTATTTTATGAAAATGACTTTTAAAGAAAGAAAACTAAACATTTACGGGTCTATTTTGCTTCTAAGGCGAAAATGCTATAATATTCGTGTTTAGCTACCCCAGATTAAGTACAAAAAAATAATAAAAATTGAAATAGTTATTTGAAAAAAACATAACCAAAAAAAGTGCAACTTTTTCAGTCATTTTTTGATCCTTAAAATTAATAAAATCGTCAACATTTTTTAACAGCATGATAATATAACTCTTTACGAAGAAAATAAACCGAAAATCGTTACTGTAGGGCTATCCGCTGAGAAGATCTAGCCAATTTTCGAGAGCGCCTTTTTTTCAAAAAATCGATATATCTCGAAAAATAATTAATATTTTTAAATTTTTCAAAAATGTACTTTTTTGGCTTGCCGCGGGCTATGCTTGCAGTAAATAGCAAATATGGGCACGTAAATGTAAACGAGTTATAGAAGAAGAGAAAAGAGAAGATTTTTAACGGTTTTTTCGATATATCTCGAAAAGTAACAAAGCAATCGATACTTTCAAAAAATCTGTCGATAGATCTTTTTAAAACCTACAACTTTCTCATTTAAAATTTTTCAATCCGTGCTATATTTTTTTAGTTATTTTAGAAAAACCGTTTTTTTCAACTTTGCGATTTTTTTTAACCATGTTCGCCATATTGGATCGAGTTTAAAGAACAAGAAACTCAATTTAAAATTTAATTTTCTATACGGTCATATTTTTTTTGTCCAGGTAATAATTTCTGCAAATTTAACATTAATCCGTGACAGAATGCTTGGACTACACAGGTATAATAAATTCCGATAATATTACGTTGATATTCATTTTCAACCTTTGCCAAAAGGAGTGTTTTTGAACATTTACTGAAATTTTTTAAAGAATAATATTCAGTTGGCATTTTGGTTGTTCATATGCATTTTTAAGAATTAGTTTGTCATAATAATATTAAAATTGTAATAATGTTTTAATTTTGACGCAACAACTTATTGACCAAGTGATGATAATAGTTAAAAATAATAAATGTGTTATTGTAACGTGTGTTGGTAATAGTTTAAATAACTAGATGGATTTCATAGGGTCTAACGACACTTGCAGTGTACAATAATTCGATAAACAAATAAATCTAAATAAAAAATTTAGATAAATTTGGAACGAATACACTGAAGATGAATTTTCGAGACAAAACGTCTGAATCTGGTTCGGGCTGAAGCAGTACATTATTGGGGATCATGAAGGTTTGCAAAAAATGTAATAAAATTTCTAGGGTCGTATTTAAAAAAAAATTGTTGATGATGGTCCTGGAGAGACGAAACGTTACATATAAAAATTGATTATGCCATTCGATAGAGAGCAAAAAGTGGCCATGAGAAAGTGTTCTTCTTTTTTCAATATCACCTCAAACAAAGCTGAAATGAAACAAAAACGGATTTCCAAAATTTTGGATTTTTTCAAATATTTCAAAAACTAATCTTGTTAGCCTTGATTTTTTAGAGGTATAATGTTGGTCCCCTGATTACGCAACTTTGCCCCCATTTAAGCTACTTCGTACCTCTTACCGTTTCCGAGATCTCTGTAGTGAGAAGCAAAAAACAGCCTGTAGATGTCATCACAAGCAAAAAAAAACGTTATTATACAGGGTTGGAAATTCCACATGGTCCATCTGCCTTTACATGACAGCGACAAAGTAAAGAAATCTGTGCGATAGACAAGGACATTGAAGACGTTTCATAATCTGAATGAATAGTCACTTCCACTTCTAACCCAAAACAGGCGGTGACTTCAGATTATGAAACGTCTTCAATATAGCCATCTTTGTTTATCGCACGCATTTCTTTACTTTGTTGCTCTCATGTAAAGGCAGATGGACCATGTGGATTCTCCAGCCGTGTATACTGAATACAGGATTTTTACAATGGTTAGAGCATGTGAGTCGTCAATCAGCTGTACGCTGTAATTTGAGTTGTGCTATTATTGTGTTTCTGTTATTATTTGATTTTGTTGATTTGTTTGCAGTGGTAAATGAGTGATAAGTTGTATGCAGGCCGTAAAGGCAGTAAAAATCAAAGTACAGCCCGTAAGTGAAGTAAAACTGGAAATAGGCGTCCGCCTAACCGTCATTCATTTGAATGCGACCCGGAGTTCATCAGCGCGTTGGCAAAGAAACCCAAACTTGATGATGATAAGTGTGAAAGAGAAGTAAATGAGTCTTTTGGGTATCGTTTCATTGATTTCATGATCATGAAAAGAGCAGGAAGAGCAAAATACGGCCATGGAAAGGCAATTACATATATGGTGCCGGGATAGCAGAGTGAAGGTAAAAAAATTTTTATGCGCCATATTATTGTGATTTCCAAAAGACACAGTGTTCTCAAACTTCAAATGTGTTTTTCCCGAAACCATGCTTTTCAAATCGGCGAGCAGCAGAATTCGAAGTTTTCATCCGATCGACTTGAAAATTGAACTGGAACTTCATCGTGTGATTATTTAGTGAAGTACACACGATTTTTATAATTGATCAACAGGATTTTTTTTTATAAACAAAGTCGATTTCTTTGTCGAACATTCGAATTTTTTGTTCAATGTATCGCCAATTTACGAAAAAAAATCCTAAAATTATGATTGTGTGTACTTCACTAAAATTTTTTATGCTTCCAGATGGTGATCCAGGGGACTTCTACTGCTCGCCATTTTGCAAGAAATTTTTAATAAAAAATTTTTTTCTTAATCCTGAAGAGTTGCTTAATCGATTGGTGTATCGGTTGTTCATGATTATTATAAAAGAATGCTCAAAAAAAATTCTTAAAAAGCCTTTTTTATTTCAGGCTCCAAAGTGATATAATCCCTTAACAAGTTGTTTAATTTTTAGAAAAACTACATAAAATAAAGTGATAATACTCTAAGGGCTATTTATTTCTTAGGGCTTCAAAATTTTAATAATTTTTTTTTTTCAGTTGCAGTTTATTACCAAATTTGAAAAAAAATCGCTTAAATGAGAAAAAATTAATGCAAAATATTAATTAAAAAAACAAACAAATTTAAGATAGATAATAAAGCCCTTACGAAAATGTCACAGGGACTTGTACAATTATTTTGATGAGTAGAATCAACCCATAAATTATTTGCACTTATTTCTGGAACACCATGTATTTAAATTAAGATTTTTTTTAATCTTGTAATAATTTTCAAATGTTTTTACTCATCAAAATTCACAAATCGCGGTTTGAAAAAAATTAACATATTGTTTTGGACTATTAAGCAATGTTATTAATACGCAGGGTGTTCATGAAATATGGTGTCAAACTGAAAAACGGTAGGAAATTTAATTTCTAAAAAAATATTTTATAAAAATATATAAAAGGGTAAAAAGGATGCACTCCCAAAAACACATTTGACTCCAAAGTTTTTAGATTAATCTACTAAATTAAAAAAAAGTCATCAAGCCTTGCATTGCAATACTGTCAAACTTAGCCAGCCTCATCTATCTATGTAACTTTTATTTTTCTCTTTCGTGTCCAAATTAGTTGGAGAATAAAAAAAAAATTCTGGAAACAAAAAAATTAAGTAAGTTAAATTCTCCCAAGCAGTCACGGAGATGCAAAGGACAATGAGGTTCTGTTATGAGACACATCAAATATTAAATTCTTTAAATGGAACACCCTGTATATTTTTAAACATATGGATATCTGAGAAAATTCTATATATAAATAAATAAATATAAACAGTTTAACATTTTAGTGCGGGGTTGCCAAGTTATGTAGAAAATTCTTGGGATTTTGGAAAAAACATGACCTCGAAGCAGTTGTATTAACTTTCAACTAACTAACACTTGGAGCAAAAATATTTGACAGAGTTATAGACAAATGTTAGGCAAAGGCTCCTATATTAGCTAATATCGATATTTTATACAGGCCATTTTTTATTATAATATCATTTTTAGAAAGTTCAAACTTGATTTTCTAAAATTTTTCAAATAGAACACCCGTATTTTATTGTTCTATTTTATTCACATATCAGTCCACTTCAACTTTTATGAAGTATGTTCTACACCTAAAGTTGTTAGTTTTTAAGTTATAGCAAAATTTCTGGAAAAATTAAATTTTTATTATTTTCGGTCGCACGAAATGGCTTTGGAAAAAACTGTCAACTGGGTCAACTTGTCAGTTCATAATTTATTATTCCATTTTGAGTTAATTTTATTAGTTAATATTTATTTGTGGTGTTCTATAAAATAATAAAAATTAAGGTTTTTTTCAGAAATGTCGCTATATCTTAAAAACTAAGAATTTTAGATATGGAGCATGCTTAATAAAAGTTGAAGTGGACCGATATGTGAGTAAAATAGAACAATAAAATACAGGGTGTTCCATTTGAAAAATTTGAGAATATCAAGTTTAAACTCTCTAAATATGATCGTATTATAAAAATACCCTGTATAAAATATCGATATTAGATAGGAGACTTTGTCTAACATTTGCCTATAACCCTGTCTAATTATTTTGTTCCAAGTGTTAGTAGCTAAAAATAAATACTTCTCCGTCACGTTTTTTCCAAAATTCAAAGAATTTTCTACATAACTTGGCAACCCCACACTAAAATGATAAACTGTTTATATTGCCATATATAGAATTTTCTCAGAAATCCATGTTTAAAAATATACAGGGCGTTCCATTTAAAAAATGTAATCTTTGACGTGTCCCGTTTTTACTCAACGCCCTGTATGTTTCAAATTAATTTTGTAGTTTAGGTTTCTTGATTCTGTACAACTTTTATATAAACTTTTTTTCTGTATTACATATAAGTAATAAGGGAGTTATTTTACTTTCTTACACTAATGGCCCACCCTGTTTATTATTTTTTTTGAAAGAACATTTATAAAGCACAGAAAATGTACTTTGTTCATTATCAATAATTTAAATTGAGAAAACTGGTAATGATTTATTTTAGTTACAAGGTGGACCAAGACAAGATCGACACTTTGGGGATTCCCCTACTTCCTGAAAAGAAAAAAGGGTAGCTTACATGTCACAGACTTGATTTTTGAGAAAAGTTAAATGGAGAAATCGACATCTTGATATCTTGCTTCAAAGTTAGATTATTTTCAATTTTAGTTCATTTCTATGTGCTACAAGTTTTTTGTTCAGGAATATAATAAATTTTTGTAAATATTCCATAACTTTTGTTTTTTTTTTAATTATTACGCAAACATATATTTCTTAATGGAACACCTTACATATTTTTCTCTTTCTGAAATCTACGTGAAGATTCCTTTCAAATAATGTATCATGAATACGTTATATTCACACAAGTAATAAACCCGCCTCTCAACTTTTCCAATGTCGAGGTCGTGACATGTAAACTATTTTTTTGGAGAAATAGGAGAAACCCCTACTATTTAATTTGGTCCACCCTGTACATAATTAAAGAATAAAAAATGCCATGAATTGCTTTCAAATTTCGCTGCTACTGTGTGTGAGGAAAAAATATTCCTCTACAAGATTATGACAATCGCAAATTTATATTTACTATTAAAAAAAATGCATTTTTCTCTATGCATCTCTATTACTTTGGATTTTTTTACTATGGGTTTTTATTTGCTTAAAACACCTGTACCAAATTTCAGTTTGGCACCGCACTTTAAAAACCCCCTGTATAACGCAAGCAATTGACGAGAAGTTTGTGCACGAAACGAAAATCAAAATCCCTAATTAGCATTAATTTTGAGGGGGTTGTTTCTCCCCATTACTTTCCCTCAAACTGAAGTCGTCTTCTTCTTCGTCGTCGCTTCTCTCTAACCCTTGCGCAATCAAGAAATCTATTATCCGATAGTCCCGTCCCGTTTCGGTATTGGCGATCCAAAGGGGAAGCCACTTGTTCGCCAATAACCACTGAACCGACACTTTACTGATCCTACCGGTACCGTCGGTGGTGCCGTACAAACTCTCGATTGCATAATGATTACTGTTAATCGATCCGCACGAAGAAGACAGGTGGCGCTCTATCCGCCCTATACCGTGTCCGATAATATCAATCCTACCATAAGCGTTTCCGATACGTCCGTAAGTACTGCTACAACTAGGTTGGTCCAGGTTCACGTCGTAGATGGGATCCTCTTGTTCGGGCTGAGATTGCTGCTGGTGGATTTGTTGCTGCCTAATGTCTTCTATGGTCTCGTAAATGTTCTCCGTTTCCTCTGTGCTGGCACTGGGGTCGTGGCAGATGGTTTCGTAGAAGTTATCGAAGTGTGAGGATGTCGTCAGGTGTAAGTCGTAGCCAACTGCGCCTTCGGCGTTGCTGTTCTCGTCGCAGTTCACATATCTGAAATAAAATTTTGGTATTTTGATAGTACAAAATGTCATCTTATCTTACTCTTCAATATTAAGATATACATTGTTTCTCACGGGTGTAACATATCGTAACAACCTACTAGGTAGATAATGGTCCTTTAAAACATGTAAACAGACAACATTGGTCTCGACATTGTAAAATGCCCTTAATAAAATTAAACGATTACAATTTGCCAGCAGCCAGCATGTGAAAACCAGTAAAAACTGACTGCTCTAGATGAAAGTGAATTTTTCATCAATGAATTTAAAAACTCATACAATTTTTATACAGATTATCCGTCTGATATCAAATTTGATATTCAGGATAAAATGACATTGTTGCCATGTTGCCACTTTTTCAGATATAACAAGAAATTTCATAATTTTTTTATTAACTCTTAATTTATTCTGACATTAACCTGTTGAACGCCTGTTGCGAGAAGTGCACTCCTCACTGGCTTGATGCCTTTTTGCGCTAGCGTATATACATATAACGAGCATTCAAATAAAAATGTGGTCGAAGTTGGCTCTGACACATTGGACGTAGGGAGTAGCTTATAGCGACCAACTTAACCTCATTTCTCAACGAGCTGTATAGCAGCTGTCAGTTTCAATAACGTTAATGACTATATAACTTTATTTTAAAGAATAATCGTGATAACAATAACAAACAATTAAAGGAGCTGCGGAAAGTGTCCCCCTCCTTGTTATAACAATAAATTAAAGCAGCTGCTGAAAGTGTCCCCCTCCTTGTTCCAAGCACTTTTCACACCTGTTCCTCAAAGAATTAAAGACATTTTCTAAGATGCTCGGGGTATTGTTAATTTCACGAATCTTGTCTATAAGTCGAGCCTGCAGATGGTTTAAATCAGGAATAGGCAGTTCAAAAATAGTGTTTTTAAGGTAAGGCCACAAAAAGAAATCACACGGCGTAATATCACATGACCTCGGTGGAAATTCATGTTCAGCATTGAGACTTATTAGTCGATTTTGGAAAACTTCCCTCAACATATTCATCGTCTCGCCTGCCGTATGTGCCCTTGCGCCATCTTGTTGAAAGTAAAAGTTTGTAATTTCGTTTTCTTCCAGCTGGTTAACAAAAGGAGCGATAATTTCTTCTCTATACCTTTGCGCAGTAAGAGTACCATTAAAAAAAATAGGTCCATAAATCCTCCTTCGATTGAGAGCACACCAAACTCCAATTTTTTGAGCGTGTAGAGGGCCCTCGACAAAAAAGTTATCTGGTTTTTCAGAAGACCACATTCTCATATTCTGTGAGTTTACGTAACCACTTAAATGAAACCAGGCTTCATCAGAAAAAAAGGTGATATTATGAAGTTCACCGTAGTTGTTTAAAAACCATTCACAAAATACAGCCCGTCGCGGAAAATCAACTTCATGAAGTTCTTGCTGACAAGTTAAACGATAGGAGAACAAACGCAAATCTTTTTTTAACACTGTGTGGCAGGTACCGACTGATACTCCCACCATTTGTGATAAAACACGTACAGAAGTTCTTGGCGCATTTTCCATTATTTGTTGGACATTTTCTTTTAATTCTTCAGTCCGCTTTTTAGGTCGGCCGCTTCCTTCTTTTCTTGTTACACTGCCCGTTTCACGAAAAACATTAACACAACGCTGAACTGCACTTTGAAAAATTTTGTACTCAACAACGCCGGGAAATTGATTTTGAAATTCTATGAAACATTCCTCAATAGAATACTTCCATATTCCATCAATCTTGCGTCCATTTCTAAAGTAGGACTCTATGATAAACACTTTTTGTTCTTGAGAAAACACCATTTTAAACGCTTTTTAAAACGAAAATATTCAAATTGATAGCGGCGATATAGCGCTTTGACAGATGACGTTTAAGTTCATTTGCTATACGCTATGCCCTACGTCCAAATTTTCAGAACCAACTTGACCACGTTTTTATTTGAACGCTCATTATATCATATTCAGTTTACAATAGAATTGCGGTTGTCATAAACAGTATACTGTACTTATATTCTAAGAAAATAAAAACAATAAAACAAATATATTAAAATTGTTGCAAATATATATAATTCTGATGTACGCCCAGTTTCACAATCTGTGGTTAACTAGCAGTTAATTCCTTACCAAAGGTTAACCGCAAGTGACGACATCTAGTTAACTTCAATGTCTTGGTTATGTCATGATAAAGATAACCAGAACCTTATGTGTAAGTTAACCTGAAGATTTATAGTTAAAGTTAACCTATATAACCGTTATATTAAAAAAAATAAATCAAAATTGAATTTTAAATATTACGAGGTAAATGCTTACAGTAGTGATGAGGAGGTTAGGAGACCACGAATTTTCAAAGGCCAAATTTTTATAAAGAATATAACCCATAAGATTTTTTCACAAGATTTAGGCTTTCTCCATGTACAGTATAAAATTTATTAGAAGAACTACAGGATATTATTAATCACTGTATGCAAAGGTACACATTCTATATTTCTATATATTTTGAAAATTACAATACCTAATTTTTTTTGCCAATGGTTCTTTTCTAAGAATCTCTGCAGATTTCTGTGGAGATAGTAAAGCCTCAGCGCCTAGAGCTGCAATTAAAGCTTTAGGCGCACACAAGATAAGTTCAAAACTGGTGTGGGATTGTTTACAAATGCTGACTGAACTGGCCACCAATAATACAGTTAGACTGTGTTGGGGCCAGGGCATAAAGGCATTTGTGGGAACAAGAAAGCGGATGAACTTGCTAGGAAGGGATCTGAGACAGAGTTCATTGGCCCGGAGCCCTTCTGTGGCACATTTCCCAGTGTGGCGAGGCGGGCAAATGGACTGAGACAGAACACAGGAAATACTGGACTTCAAGGCCAGGACATAGCCATTCTAAGGAGCTTATGGAGTATCCTTCGAAGGAAAGAGCAAACGATTTACTGAGCTTGAACAAAATCCGGCTCAGGAGAGTGACAGGACTCATAACAGAACACTGTCACTTTAAGAAACATCTACATAAGCTAAAACTTGTAGACAGTCCGATCTGCTGAGGATGTGACTCAGCGGATGAGACTTCTCTGCAAATCCTGGGCACCCACCACATAGAAAAATGACGCTCCTGGGGAGACCTTATTTGGAACCCAAGGAACGGAGAAAAGTGTCAGCAATGAAGCTTTTGGACTTTGTCAAAAGGACAAATCTACTTGCTGAATAGGACTAGTAGTGAGACGCACAATAGGCCTAATTAGGCCGCGGTGCTATGGGACTTATTAGGACCAATCACTAGGAAGAAGCAAGTAGGGTGGTGAGGAAGAGTAAGTTTAGAATAGCAGACTTGCGACCACAATATATAAAAATGTCAGAAGGAGAAGAAATCAACCAAATTCGACAAGCCTGAAAACTTACTTTCTCACACAAATAAGCGATTATCACAAAATATGTTATTTCTTCCCCTTCTACCAAATTTTATCACTTGTACATTGGAATAAATTCCTAATAACACTCGAAAAATCAGCTTAACCCCAGGTTGGCTTACTTGAAGATGTAATGGCTGTTGTGAAAGAGTTGTATTGAAGCAAACTTCTCTTATTTAGCAGCAAATACAGGGTCGGAAAGTCCCCATGGTTCATTGGCCGTTACGTGAGAGCAATAAAGTAAGTCATAGAAATCTGTGCGATAGAGAAAGATGGCTATAATGAAGGCGTCTAATAGTCACCGCCCATTTCGCCCTTCCACAAATAAGAAGTGGATCTTATTTGTGGAAGGGCGAAATGGGCGGTGACTATTAGACGCCTTCATTATGTTGTACAACAAAAGTTTGCGCAAATTGTTTGATCGTATATGGGGCCTATTAGATACGAACGAGCTTCCTCGTACTGTTACTCGGATTCTCAGGCTTACGGCATTATGTTGTTATACGGTCATGATGTTATGGAGGTTGAGGTTAGGAGTTTCAAGGTTATAGAGATTGTATGAAAAGTCCATAAAAAAACTAGTTTTACTATTTATAGTTGAATTATTTGGCACTGAATGAGTGGCACCTGGAATTCATTGGGCTTTTCAAGATATTCATATAAATTAACGATTAAAAAAAAAATCCTAATTTGTAGGGACAAAACAGAAATCAGAATCAAATTCACTGACTGAAAATATCTAAGAATGACATGCTTTATGGCACAGACAATTTATTTTGTGGACCTGTGTAATTATCTAAAAATTAAACATGTTATATCTAAATATTATTACACGAAAAACATATACGGTACCTATTGATATTATTAAATTATATAATCCTTTCACAGAAGTATCTTTTACTCTTCTTCTAACATAAATCTTTGACAAAGACCCACACGTAAATACAAAGCCTTCATAAATGTTTACAAGTCACGTGACCACCGAGTTTAGGCAACCCAACATTGGACGACTGGTACTGGTAATGAAAAACCCCTAAATTTTGGTATCATCAATATTTATGATTCATTTCCAATGAATAGTGACGAACCGTTACGTTTACGTTCGAGATAATGCGATCGCTGATTGGTTGAATAGAATCTTGTTAAAAATCACAGTCGGTGAAACAAATGTTGTGTTTTAATGTAATCTTGATCTTATCGTTGTAATAATTTTTAGTTTTACCGAAATTTAATTGCCAACATGAAGGAAATAAAATTACTATTCCAAACAGAACTACTGGTCATGTGACTTGTAATCATTTATGAAGACTGTATAACCACCTATAAATAGATAGATCTCAGCTTTTTCTGCATCTTGAAGATTACTTTTCTCAAGTGGCCTCTCCATAAACTGAATTAATAAACATTAATGGAACAAAGTTATAAAACACAAAATTTATTTACTATTTATTACTATTTACTAGATATTGGTGATATAATTCAATGCTATTCAGGACATGTAGACTGCAGATTAGTTGTTTCCTGCAATATTATCAATTAAGAATCTTGTCTACAAGATTAGATATCTTTTGGATGTGTGGTACATGTCTGCATATGACCCATTTAAAGTATCATGTTAAGAGCGCTAGCCTGACGCCGGACCATTTAACAGTTGCAAGCAAGAACAGACGAATCTGCAACTAACATATGGTTCCCGGAAAAGAGCCACGGCTGATTGGCGCCAGGGACTAGATACATACTCCCGCGAGCGACTCCACAAATGGACTCTCCAATGAACGCTTGTCCCAACCACATTTCTTTTCACTGCACTTTTCTTTTCAATAAAATAGCTATTTATGATATACGTGTTAAAAGTAAGATTTTATTTTGTGAGTGAAGATGTAACTTCACGAACAAAATAAAATCACTTTTAACACGTATATCATACACTATTTTTTCTACAAAACTGTTAAGAGTGGGCTTTTTAATTGTCATTTTTGATGTTAAAAATTACAATTAAAAAGCCCACTTTTAACAGTTTTGTAGAAAAAATACTTTTTATTTACCATTGAGAGAGAGTTTCATTTTGCTGCACACCCAAAGCAAGCCTTTTACATACTTAAATTTTTGGTATCAAAGTACACTGTTTGGCTTCATTTGACAGGATTGTTAGGAAAACTTTTTGAATTTATTTGCATTATAGCTTAGTACCTTTAAAATCCAGCAAAACTAACAGGAAACTTTTTTGAACAGAACACTATATATGTATGTATGTATGTATGTATGTATGTATGTATGTATGTATGTATGTATGTATGTATGTATGTATGTATGTATCTCGGAGGTGTGATGGAATTGTCTTCCGCCACAGCACTTAGGCCTTATTAGGCCCTTAGAACACTGTATAATCTATTTAGTTATCTTACAATTATGGGAAGATATGTACAGGAATGTGAATTTAGCATAATATATTAGACAAAGATTTAGTTGCCTGAAAAATTGTAGTAATAAGCTTTTCAAATTTATTTTATCCAAATAAGTAAAAAATACAGGGTGGGAATAGGAAAATTTCTATTTATTGAACACTTCCCCAAAATCCTTTAAAACGATAGCTGCAAGAGCAACTGACAAATATACATAAATTTGGAAAGGAAAGCACTGTTTAATTTTTGATACGTTGTTGTGTTATATCCTGTATATTTTTTTATTTATTTAAATATTTAAATCCATTTATGCTAAAATCCTGGACACCCAGTATTTTTTCTATTCAGAATTAAATAAATAAAAATGTGTAAATCTGGATGAATCTGGTTGAACAATGCTAAATAAACCATAGAAAAACAGCTTACCTTCCACCCGACGAACTGTTTGCAGGGACCCCATTGCCAGCGTGAGGCGACCTTCAAATAGGTTTATCTATAATAGCTACCCCTGCATAGCTACGTCCGATGCCCATGCAGCTGGGCAACATTGTCCAACTGTCTGTTTTTGGGTTGTACACTTCCACAGAAGCCAAATTGCAGGATCCATCGTCGCCACCAACAACATACAACAACCCATTCATGGCTACAACGCCCGCGTTCCTCCTGCACAACGCCATGTCACTGACTGGGGTCCATTTGTTTTTAGCTGGATCATATGCTTCCACTGATTTACGAACTAAAGGTCCATCGTGTCCTCCCACAGCATAGAGGATGCCATCTAAGACACCAACTCCTAAAATCGGAATTCAAGTTTAAAGAAAAAGGTAGAAGGTGAAAAATTTGTATGACAAAAAAATGTAAATAGTTCAGTATAAAAATAAAATTGTGATTTTATTGTAAATTAAAAAAAATATTTTCTTTACAATTTACAATATAAGGCAAAGCAAGTAAGGTCACTGCACAGGTCACAGCACAATTAATTGCGAATGGAAACGAGAATTGCAAACAGTTGTATTTTATATTTTTGCAAGACATACAGGGTGTTTTTAAATGAAGTAGGAAAAATGGTACCGGCGAATGTAGTCAAAAATAAGAGGATTGAAGTAAAAATAACTTATATGAAAGTTGCACCCCTGAGGCGATATGCCCTCTAAAGGAGGGGATTGAAATTCACATTTTAATTTTTTTCTTTAACATGAGGAATGCTAGAGACACGGAACTTGTTATGAGCATCCTACTAATAAAGAGACAACTTTTCAATATTTGTTCGATCATTGACGAATTTTATAAAGGAGTGAAACAGTCAATCTTATTGCAATATTTTATTAGAAATTTTTTATATGAAGCAAATTATTTATTTAAAAATATTTATTGGGAAGACTAATTTATTGCGCAACTTCTTTACCTCTTGTAATTTTTCGATAAAACCGAGTTTTCTAGTAAAAAAATTAGATGCGAAAATTTGTAAAAATAAAGTAGGGGGATGTCATAACAAATAAATTGTTATTTATCATATTAATAAATTGACACTTTCTGTCAACCAATAATTAGTACCAATTGATTAATTTATTATCAGAATAATTATGGCAAATAATATATATACCAATGACAAATATGTAGACGTGCTCAAAATGGTTTTTCGAATCTAGAAAAAATAGTAACGCTGCAGTAAGATTATACCACCAAAGATATCCAAACCGACCAATTCCTCATAGACAAACATTGGCCTAGGTGGAAAGAAGGCTTCGCGAAACTGGTAAAATTCAGCCCAATCGTGAGGGTGCCAGAAGAAGGCGTAATGTACGAACTGTTGAAACTGAGGAAGCTATACTGGAACATCTAGAACAAGACTGTGGTACAAGCACAAGACAGGTGTCCAGGCAACTGCAAGTTTCTCACAGTCTTGTGATCATTTATACCCTTTTCAGTTTTCACCATCAACCCGTGCAAGAATTAAATGACCCTGATTTAACTAATCACATGGATTTTTGTCAATATTTCCAGGCATGACTTAAATTTCCTAATGAATATACTTCTCACCGATGAAGCAAATTTTCCTAGAGTAAGTGGAGTAAACCTTCATAATGTTCATTCATGGTCAGAAGAAAATATTCATTAAATATTTGTTACAATATGTCAACATAATTTCAGTTTAAACGTTTGGATGGGAATTGTAGGAAATACTTTAGTAGGTCCTTTTATTTTTCCACACAGGTTTGGAGCGGCCGAGTATCTTAGATTTTTGAATGAAAATCTTCCAATATTACTTGAGGATATACCCCTTGCTACAAGTCAGGTAATGTGGTATATGCACGATGGGGTGCCTGCACATAGTACACTTGCCGTTAGAGAATGGCTAAATTTAAATTACCCGAATCGCTGGATTGGTCGTGGTAGTGATGCCCCTGTTTGTTGGCCTGCACGTTCACCTGAACTTCTATGGATTTCTTTTTGTGGGGACACATAAAAAGTATTGTTTATGTGTATACTCCTGTTGCCTCCTTAGAAGAACTACGCTTAAGAATATTTCCGACAGCAGATGACCTTTGCAATAACCAAGAACCGTTTGTGCAAGTGTGTTATAACTTCAACAGACGTATTGGGTTATGCTTGCAGTAAAATGGAAATTATTTCAAGAATATTCTTTAAATTTAATTTTGCATATCTTATTTTTCATTTGTATTAAATTTTATTTCAGATAAATAAATAATAATTACCTGATCATGTCCCATAGTCATAAGTTATCAAACATTTTTCATTAATTAATAGCAAATTATTCTTAATGTTATTATTAAATTACCAGCTTACTGATAGAAAGTGTCAATTTATTAAAATGATAAATAACAATTTATTTGTTATGACATTCGCCTACTTTATCTTTACAAATTTTCGCAATTACCCCTTCTAATTTTTTTACTAGAAAACTATCGGTTTTATCGAAAAATTACAAGAGGTAAAGAGGTTGCGCAATAAATTAGTCTTCCCAATAAATATTTTTAAATAAATACTTTGCTTCATATAAAAAATTTCTAATACAATATTGCAATGAGGTCGACTGTTTCACTCCTTTATAAAATACGCGAATGATCGAACAAATATTGAAAAGTTGTCTCTTTATTAGTAGGATGCTCATACCAAGTTTCGTGTCACTAGCATTCCTCATGTTAAAGAAAAACATTAAAATGTCCCCTCCATTAAGAGAGTATATCGCCTCAGGGGTGCAACTTTCATACAGGGTGTTGCATCACGAGAGGGACATGGCTTAATGGGAGATAGAGGACATCTAGGGTAACTAGGATCGCCTACAGAAATAACTTCTTGGCCATTCTTTATTGAGATACAGGGTGATTTATGATTTTTGGTCAAAACTGCTTTATGTCATAACTTTGGTAGGGAATGGAATAATGGGTTCATATTTGGTAGGGTTAATGCACTCACGATACTTCATGTATGCATGTATGACAGCAAAAAAATCCAGGTCCGGACTGCAAAAATTGTAAATTTTTTGTGCAAGTCTAGAAAACAACACTCTGTATGTATTTTTTTGAAATTCCCATACGATATTCGGAAAGAGCATAAAAAAGTGATTTTAAAGACATGTTTCTTTTTTTTTACACTTTGGTGGTTATTTAAATAAGCTATTGAATATACGAGACTACGGCTTCTAAAACTAAATTATGTGAAGGACACATGATAAAAATGGTTTTGCAACTAAAATTAGCGAAGGCTTAATTGAGGGTAGATGTTATAAATAAGCATGCATATTTTAAACCTCATTTTCTTTAAATAATATGTATTCCAGGTCCGGACTGCAAAATTTTTAATTTTTTTTTTGTAACTCTAGAAAACATCGCCCCGTATGTATTTTTTTAGTATTCCCATACGATTATCGAAAAGAACATAAAAAAGTAATGTAATCTCAGCGACATGTTTCTTTTTCTTGTTACACTTTGATGATTACTTAAATATACGAGTAAGAAACACATGACATGAGTAAGTAAAAGATACATGATAAAAATAGTAGTTTATTTCTTTTAGTAAATAGTAGTAGTAGTAAATAAAGTTATGACATAAAGCAGTTTTGACCAAAAATCATAAATCACCCTGTATCTCAATAAAGAATGGCCAAGAAGCTATTTCTATAGGCGATCCTAGTTACCCTAGATGTCCTCTATCTCCCATTAAGCCATGTCCCTCTCGTGATGCAACACCCTGTATAAGGTATTTTTACTTCAATCCTCTTATTTTTGGCTCTACATTTACTGGTACCACTTTTGCTATTTCATTTAAAAACACCCTGTAAATGCATAATGAAAATTCCGACATTCAAGAACGAAAACAAAGCAAATACAACAATAGGTTCGCCAAGATGGCAACGACAAAGATATTACTAGATCAATGAAAAATATGTCTCTTTACTCCAGAAAAATCCTCATTAATTGTTAATAGTGGTTTTAAGACTCACATCCCCTGCTGATATTTAACATCTGATGGTTTTTTTCAAGTTGTTAAGCTGTGACCTATGTACCTGGTCGTTGCCAGTTACAAATTTACATTGCAGTTGCTTAGTCTGAGCTAGAAATATTTGACATGCTCATGTTGTTCTCGGACTGGGTGCATACCCGATATCAGAACCTCTTCATTAGCGGCACAAAGTTTTTGCAGTCACCACTGTTGATGACGACAGTGAAGAACGGTGAAACGTTTAGTAGCACTGGGAGCGTGAACAGAGGAGGGGAGGGTTGCAGTACCCATGGACCCACTAATTTTTTTTGAATGTGTCTTTTGAATATATTTTTTTTTAAATAAAGAGGTGTTTTTGATTTAGAGCATGGTTTACGAGATATTGTAACTTTTTTGGATAGGCGTTATCAATTTAGTTGACGGTAGACTTTAATTTTTGGGATTTTATGAAAAATTTATTTTTCACACAACAGTGAACGAAACGAATTGTACAAGGAAAAGAGCACTTTACGCTGAAACCACATATTTTGGTTAGGGGCTTGCTGTACGAGATGTCGCAACTTTTTTAGATATGTTAGATTTAACTCAAATTTAATATCACTGATCATGATGATGATTATTTCCATTTTATTCAGTAAATTGAAATAAATAAGACTCAAATCTTTCATATATCCCCAAAAAATAAAGTCTAATGTCGACTAAATTGATGTCGTATACCCAAAAAAGTTACAATATCTCGTAAACGAGGCCCCAAATCAAAAAAATTGAATAAAACGCCGTTTTATCTAAAAAAAAATATTCGGAAAGCATAGGTGTACTCAAAAAAAAAAAAAATAGGGTCTATGGGTTCTGCAACCCCCTCCCATCCCTTTGCGATATTTTAATCCAAAATTACACAAAAAGTGTACCGACTTAAGATCAAAGTAGGTATTTGCGAAATTTCAAATAAATGTCTCTACAATCATCGGAGTTATCAATAAAAATTATTTTTTAAATTTTAATTTTGATACCCTGTATTTTGAAAACGGGGCTCCGAAATGAAATGTGACATAAGAAAAGTCCCATTATATTGGTCCAAAGAATATGTGGTTAACGGGTTAAGCTACTAATTTGTAACACCCTGTATAACGATTGAGGTAACCATGTTATTTATGAAAAACAATTAAGTATTATTGATGTGGCATGCCTCAACTATTTTTGCAACTTATATTAAACAACATACTTTCATTAATTTACCATTTCCTAAACATGCTTATAGGAACTATGCTAGTATGTGCCATAGAATATGCCAATAAAGTTTGGCCCAGTATTTTAATTACACCCTGTATAGCAAACACATTTCCTTTAGTTTCAATTTTACCTGCACCACTTCTCCTTGAACACATATCTGGCACCGGAGTCCAACTATCAGTTTCAGGAGTATAGCATTCCACAGAACTCAGACATTGTCTAGAGGCTCCGTCATATCCCCCTACCTAAAAAAAAATACATACCTATACTATAGTACATTGTGTAACGAGTGAGGAAAAGTTGCCAATAGCGCCACGCGGGTGCAGTTGACGGAAAGCGCCCAAGTGGCGCTATGGCAACTTTTCCGAACGAGTTGCACATACTATTTTCTATCACAAGTGCGAGTCGTTATGGGACCTATAATGTAGGGGGTTATATCCACAGAAAGTGCAAGATAGTACAACGGCATGATGTTATTTGCATTGTGTTATGAAAATAACATCACACCATTGTACTATCTGGCACTTTCCGTGCACATAACCCCCTACGCTATAGGCCCCATAGCAAGTGCGCGTGATAGAAAAATTATAAAATAGACATCCTTTACTTATTTATTTATACAGAAATTCTATTATTTACATAACGACTTACGATTCACATATTTTTTCATTATTTCGGTTCCTTACCGCATATAACTGTCCATATAAAACACCCACTCCAACGCTACTTCGCCTAGTGGACATTTCAGCAATAAGTTTCCACTTTCCCATCTGAGGTTCATACATTTCTGCAGAATTCAATCCCGTAGATCCATCAAAGCCTCCAACTGCATATATACAATTATTTAACACAGCCACACCCAAAGTAGATCGCCTCGCTTCCATGCTATCAGCACTTGTCCACACATCCAAAGCAGCGTCGTAAACATCAACTGTTTTCACCCTTAAAGATCCATTGAATCCACCTACCTATAAATTTTGATTAATAAGAGATTTCAGTTTTCAAATAACTTCCATAATAATTAGTCCAATTAACGGACCTTTAAGTTGTAATTTTAGTCAATTACCCCTAATTTTTTTTTAAATTATGTAGTTTGAGGTACCTATATACACTAAGCACAGAAATTAAGGGATATTAAAAAAATCACAAATTTTTGGGCGATTTTCAGAGCTGTAACTTGGAGGAAAATGGGCGTAGAGAATCAAAAAAAAAAAAAGAAAATTGAAGCTTCAATTGTCTAGTTTTCAGATTTGCAGTTTAAAATTTTTTAGCGTCTGCAGTTTTTTAGTAATCATAAGGAAATCAACGAAAAAAAAAGTTTGAAAATGTTTGCTTTTTTTAAAAAGGCCTATGGACTTAAAAATTTTTTTTTTTATAATTTCGTCATAAACCTCTTTTAGATAATTTAATTTTCTTTGGTTTGAGCGGTTCCGGAGCCTAGTACTATTATTTGTCGTTGAGATATCGTCGATCAAAGCAAAAAAATTATTTTTGACTTTGGCAATTAATTACTTGGAAAAAATGGTCATACGTATCCAAGCACGGTTTTGAAAACTGCAAAGTATTTTCTACAAGTCGTAATTATGGGTTTTAGATAAGAAAAATGTTTTCAAAATGAAAATGGTTAGAAAAAGGTAAAAAATTGCATAATTAGGCATATTTGAATAACTTGGCATAACTTTGCCAAAAATGAATAAACTAAGGATATCGACTGTAACTTTTCTACCTCAAAGTGTCCTAAAGAAACCCTGATAATTTTAAAAAGCTGCAAGTTTTTTTTCCTAGTGCCCGGAATGTTTAAATTTGTCGTTTTGCTGAAAATCACAGTAAAAGTAATTTTTCACTTCTTATTTATTTTTTTAAGTTAAAAATATTATTTTAGCAATAATCCATATTTTCTTCATCAAAAAACGTTCATGATTCTAAAAAAAAAAAATTTTCAAAAATTATTTTCCAAGCTTCCCAAACGTCAAAAAAAATTTTGTTGATTTGACGTTGCAGATCACAATTTAATATCGGTCATTGCCGCCTCTGTTCCTGATCACCAATTCTAAGCGATCTCGCATATTAATTTACCGCCGGATGTCTCGTTACATAATTCCTTGCCAAGTTTGTAAAAGAGTCTGGGTCAATTGATGGTGATTTTGTAATTGCGGATAATCTCGTTGTCATCGACGCCCGAGCATGTCCTAAACATGTCCAATGGGATTCAAGTCGGGACTCATAGGTGGGTGGTTGAGAGTTACCACATTGTTGGCATGAAGAAACTTTCTCGTACGTTTTGCCCTATGAAGATGAGCATTATCCTGCATGAGAATGAAACGATTGCTCATGCTTGTACGCATGGGCAGGACGTGTGGTTCAAGGATTTTGGTGATGTATCTTTCGGCAATGGGGAATGATTACCAACTGAATTCTGATATTAATGGATACGCCTGTCCCAAAATTTTGTGATTTTTTTAATATCCCTAAATTTTTGTGGCTAGTGTATTAACAATAAGTGACAGTAATTTTTTCAACCCTTGGCCAGGGGTGAAAAAAATAAAATAATGTACCCAAAAGGGGTAAGAGCTAGAAAAATAAGTTTCCTATAAAAGTTGTAGAGCATAAAATTTGACATAAAAATGATGTATTGATTATTATTTCTTCTACTATTAAAATTAAGTCTAAATTCTGTCCGAGTCAGAAACGTAAACTTATTTGCGTTGGTCCGTAGATATGTAAGTTTAAATAATTTTATTTTGATCCCAAGAATCAATTCATGCACATGAGAAAGTAAAATGCCAATATTAAAAATTTTATACTATTAGTAATAAACTTGTGTTAAACCACTGCTACTACTAGTTTTAAAGCAATTAATTTCGATTTCCTCATCTGTGCCACGATTATTTTTACATCCATTCAAATCAAATGACAGAATAAAGTACTTACCGCATAAACTTTCCCACCCAAAACCGCTAAACCGGCTCTACACCGCCTCGTTGGCATTTCCGCAACTTGGAACCACCTTTCCTCTTTAAAGTCGTAACTCTCAACACTTCTTATGGCTTTAGGAGCTTGCCCTCCAACAACCAATAGAACTTTGGGTAAACCTACTGGTTGTCTGGGCTTTGTGCGGGGTGTCCTGAAGGCGGTTTTCGTATCTCCCTTTAGTAAGTGATATTTTAAAGCTTCTATAAGATAGTCTTTACACTGTATGTCAGCCTTTAAGAGAGGCTCTTCTTCCACCCTCTGTACGAGATAGTCTTGGGACATTAGAGGCAGGCGAACGTGTTCCATGAGAGACGCCAAATGCTTGTGTCGGTTCTCCAAGTCATGTTGCACCCATGCAATAACACATTCAAATACCTAAAGTAAAATATTTTTTTAAAACAGTAAACTCAAGACGATAACTATTATAAATTATTACAAAGGGTATTTCAAAAACATCTGCCGTCGCCTTGGAGACATTTTTAACTAAAAATAAGACAAAAAATTCACAAATTTGAGAATTCAGAAACATATAACTTCACTAATCAGACACATTTACTAGTGACGACTTTTCTTGTTGGAGTCTTAATTACAAAGCACCAATTTTATCATTTGAAATTGCAGTAGATATTTTTCATATTTAATCTTTTAAAATATGTACATATTTTTGAAGAATTTTTTAATTTTGTGTCCACTAATGTACTTTACTTAAAAAAATATGTGGAATTAAACTTAATGACCTCCCGAATGGCACTGGGATGTTGCGGGTTTGATGTATGAAAGTTCAACGAGATATTCAAAAATAAAAGTAAATTAAGGATATCACATTCTTTCAGTTAGGCCAGTTTTTCAAATTGCTCCTGTAATTGTGCGTGGAAAAAATATTTGTCAAGGACATTTAGAATTTTTGAAGGAAACTGACTACATTACTTTTCTAAATTTATTTGAACTCCTAGTAAAATATCGACATGTTGATTTGTTGTTTGTTTTTAATTGAATTAGTGGTTATGCAAATTGTTTGCAATTATTTTCATGATTATTATTTGATATTAGGCCGAGAACAAACAGAAGTAGGCTTTAGTTTTATACATGACCCAGCTAACTAATTATGGATATCACAATCCACTTTGTCGTTTACAATGCGAATACAATAGTTGTCCCTCTGATATCTTTTGCAAATCTCTTAGTTTATTTGAAAAATCTATATCTAAAAAAAGGCTTGGGGCTAATACAGTGTAACACACAACTACATACATCAACATGTTTTAGTAATTGTCTTATGCTATTATCGTGAAATGTAATTTAATGATGTAATTTCACTAATAAATTATCCCTATTGTTAATTTTATTGAAATTAGTTCATGTCGTACACGATTCACAACTGTATCTATTAGATGTTTTTTTTTTTGCAAAAAACGCCTCCAACTTCTATGAACATGTTTCATTTTTGATGTATTAATTTTTTAAATTATTCTTAGTCTCTATATCTCTTATTTAAAGAAAATTTATTTTGTAAAAGTATACATCTTAGCAATAAAGGTGTAAGTAACTGTTTAAAGGATGGCATTGAAGTTAAAAAAACCATATACAGGGTGGGCACACGAAAATTACTCCCTCTCCTTTAATCATTGAGACATGAAAAAAGTGCAAGAATAAAAGTTTAGGCAACTTAATAAATTCTATAACACCTATATTTCTAAAAGAAATATAGTTGTTATAGTATATATATATATATATATTGAAGTTAAGAGATGAAAATCGGTATTTTGTAATGACTTTTTTGTAATTTATTAAATTTGTATAATTTTTGGGTAAAAGCCAANTATATACTATTTAGTATATATATATAGTAAAATACAGGCCTAATATATGTTTTTTTTTTTAGATGGAACACCTTATATATTTTTACATATTTGGACAGAAAGTTTTTATCAGATTACTGTGATATAAGGTTTCATAAATAATATGTTAGATAAAGCCTTGTTTGCCTAGCAACTGATAATATTTTTCTTATATATTATGGTTCTTATATATTTTTTTATAGTATGTTAAAAAATTAGAGAATTCCATTTAATAAGTGTATGTTAGGTTTGTATTTCATTAATACGTTTATTTGTTTCTGAGACAGATATCAAAGAATTTTTGATATCTTGCTTATATTATCTTTTTATTGTTACACTCTTTCATATCTCAACATAAGGGATAATAGGGGTCACAATTTTCACTTTTAGATTTGAAGTAGATTTTTTATAATAGACTTAAAGTGGTTTTAATCTGAAAATTATTTATGGATTATTTAAATTATATAAAAAAGAAAAAAAAAACTATCTCAGAAATGAAGAACGGAGCCATGTTATAATAATTTTTGTTTTATTTTTGGAGGAAGAATCTTCTCACCCAACATTTGTTTTCTGAAACATCCTGAATTAACAATCATTCCATGCCAGTTTCATTTAAATTCTTTTGTCATGTTCTAAACATTAAAAATTTAATTTATTTTTGTCATTGAAACAACTACCAACTTATACACGTACATCAATAACATCTTATTTATAAGGTATATTAATTATATTTTCTTTGTTATAAATTGCGAGTACTTTTATATATCAAAACGTTAAAAATTCCCGGTTTCCCTATACTACAGATTCTAGATAAATCCTCAATTTAGCCAATACTCTGTGTACATGGAATTGCCATAGATTCTTGGATATAGATAAAACAACTTATCTAAACTTACTTCTGTCCAAAGTTGATTTGTTTAGTTGCTAAAGGGCATAAAAGTTGGAAGTTTTTTTCAAAAAATCCTTACTATGCTAATATGCTTTGCTAATACCTGTGTATGAATGTAACTTTTTGACATAGTAAACAAAGTAATTACATAACATAATTTTTTTGTTTTAATTAATAGTTTTCGTATTTTTATTTTATTACTTAATAAATTTTCGATTCAACTCCGATTTAACTCTCGTGAAAAATTATTATTACTCGATAATAGAAATAATAATGTGGAATTCAGATATTTGTAATCATTCCATAAACAAAATTATCACAGACTCGGCAGACAGATTTTTCTCAGCACTTTACCTATTCTGTAAAGTGTAATTATCAAATTTGAATTTCTGTTATTATTCTTATCCGAGGAGCATTAAATGAGATGAGAATCTACTGTTCAGTATGTAAATAATCTCACGAGTGTGAATATTTTTTTATAGACTGAATGTTGCGTTACTGAAAATGGTGATCAGTTCCAATAATTTTTGGAATAGAACATTCGGTTACAAGATTCTCAACTCCTCAAAGCATTATTTCATTTTTATTATCAGCTAGGAATAGGATTTTTCATGGCAAATCGATTTATATTGAAAATACAATGGTGATGACTAATAATTATGCGGAAATGATTAGAAATACAAATATTTTGTAGACAGAAGAAACATGGAATAATGCCTTATCTCTGTGATAAAACTGGGAGCTGAAAAGTGAACTAAAATCGAACTGATAAGAACTGAAGTTGTGGGATTGTCTGCAAAATAAATATGAGCATATTTGCTTAAGAGTAGAAGCTTTTTTCCATTTTTGCAAATCTAACTATTCAAGATATTATGTCAAAACGTAACAACTATACAGAAGTTCTTGTACACCATATATCATATAAAGCATTTAAGTTATTTGGAAACAATAATTTATTTTTTTTATTTTTTTAACTTTGACGTCATATGTTCTAAACCAGCGGTCTTCAAACTTTTACAACTTGCGGAACCCGGCCAACATTTCGATTTTTTTTGAGGAACCACATCTAAAAAAATTTTCAAAACATTTTTTATTGATTATATACCTATTTATAAATATTACATTATCAAAATAAATATTCCACTAATTAAAAATTAAACTAAGACTTTTTGAAGTAAATATTTATCGGATAATAAATAAAAAAGAGTAAATGTAATCAATGACTGGAATGCGCTTTTTGACAGAATCACAGAACCCCTAGAAAGATTGTGGGGAACCCAGGGTTCCGCGGAACACAATTTGAATACCGCTGGCCTAAACCTAGCAACTTTGGCTAGAAGTAGGCTCAGTTAAATCAGCTTATTTTGACCATAAGTCCCAAGAATCTGCGATATTATAGATGGAACATTTGAATCCTTCTTACTTGTTTTTTTAACAATTTTTAAAACAAGTTTACATCAAATCATTTAAATAAAAAAGTATTTAAAAAACAGATGTATAAATATTTTTGAAAAAAATGTAGTGCCCTCAATCATATCTAGTACAAATTAACATAAAAATCTATCTTGACAAATATTTTACGTTCTGTTAATGTTAGTATAAAATTGTATCAAATTTGCCTGTAATATCAGTCACTTCTCAGTGACCTATAATTAGTTGTAAAAAATTTAACCATCACACTATTTATATTTCGTTCAAACTAATACCTTACCCAGGTTTTATTTAGTATTTTTGCAGTTTTTCTTGTTCTAATTCTTCTTTTAAAGCTTCTTATTCTAAAGCTAAAATAAATAGTTATTGAGAAAAACGGATTTTAATTTTATATTACTCTTTTATCAGTTACAAACAGTCCAATATTTGACGGTATCCTATCTGATTAAACTTTTTTGCTAAATTTGTATATAAATTAGATATTTTTTATGATTTAGAGCAAACAGAAAAGATTTCTTTCTGCAGTTTTTTAAGAAGCATTTTGGTATTGAGGAAAATTTGATTCAATGAGTTATTTTGGGAAGCTGTGGGGTTACATTTTTTACAACTAATTATAACTCACCCTGTATAGATATTTTTATTTCTTCAGTAAATATAAAGATAAAAAGATAAATGTTTATAAATAGAAGACAGATATGAAAAATTGGATAAGCACAAATTCGAACCAAATGCTAGTGTTAACTTTGAGCAGGAATATTAACTAGATAAAATATTAAACGGTCCAATGTTCTTCCTGATAAAGTCTACTTTTAGAAATTTTTTAAAATATTATAAAACCTACCTAATCTCAATACATATTACCAGTTCGCATGGTTTCAAAATGAAATAAGGAAGAAAACATATACAGGGTGTACATTTTAAACAAACCATCCAAAAATCTTGAAAACAACATGTTCTGAGAAAAAATGTTTCAGACAAAACTTGTAGGGGTCAAACAACAGTGACCTTGAGTTTGACCTTCAGGTTGATTTTCAAGGTCAAATCGAAGTACGCTTCAGTTTCTTTAATGGGAATCCATATGTTTTATTATGGATTCGTATTCCTCGTAAGAAAATACATAAATTTTGTTTAGTACATTTTTTTTTAAAGTGCCTCTCTCTCTTGCTAATGGACGTGACACTACAGTTAAGCAGCCGAATCCGAATCAGACAACCTGATAACGGCCAAATTTGACACCACAGATAGGTTGCCTGACCAGTGATCGCATAGCCTAACACCACAGTTGAGTGTTTTACCCAATAACCATATCAAATAATGCTATGGTTGTGACGCCAAGGCCTGATAGCCCGCGTGCTGTCAGCGCGATTGGTCATCACTTTTTTGTAGGGGGGAACAAATTACTGGGCCAATGCGACCGTGTGTCTCGTCTCCACGGCGTCCTCAAGGCGCTGAGATGAGAAAGCTCAAGTAGTTGGTTAGTCAATGTTTTCCCTTGACTGAATGGACATTCACCCCTTGCCTTCAATGGTTGAATTGGTCAGATAAATTAACTCCAGGATCTAGGATTCAAGAGAGCACTTTCAAAAAAAAATGTTCGAAACAAAACTTACGTATTTTCTTACAAGTAATACGAATCCATAACAAAAAATATAGATTCCCATGAAAAAACTGAAGCGTTCTTCGATTTGACCTTGAAAATCAACCTGAATGTCAAACTTAAGGTCACTGTTGTTTGACCCCTGCTATTACCTACAACTTTTGCCTGAAATATTTTTTCTCATAATGGGTTGTTTTGGAGATTTTTGGATGGTTTGTTTAAAATGGGAAACCCGGTATACTAAAATTAAATTTGGAAGGCTTGCAGGGTAATTGGGAAAATAATACAGGGTGTTACAATATTCCACTGACAAAATTGTAATATATAAGTGAATCTGACAGTATGAACAAAGTTATAAACATGGAACTGCAAAGATTTCTTAAAAAGATTCCACTTTAAGATTCAAGATGAAAAAGTTTATAATTTGTTTTAGACTTTTCCCAGTAGTAGATTGTTACTATGGTCCTACTTTGGTAGTCAGCAAGAAATCCATATTACTACAGTTTCACTTAAAGCTAATCGACAAACTACATACTACATTTTGAAGAAACCCATCCAAACAAATAAAAATACTAAACTTGAAGTATACAGACATTTTGATCAAAAAAAAAAAATTTATAATGTAGATTAATTTGAACTGTAATTTGTATATCCCGGCCATCCACCAAAGTTTTGAATTAACAGGATTTAAATGGATTATAAAAAAAACGAGAAAAATAATAAATGAAAAAACTAAACTTTTCTCTTATTTATGGCCACAGAAATCATCTGTAGAATTTTTTCGGTATACCTATTCAGTAAAAAAGAACATACAGTTGGGTAAAAATTTGACAAAAAAAATAATACACCTCAAATTGAGAATTTCTAAATTACTATTATATTTTGCTGAAAGGTTTATTAGATTTTTTTTAACTTCACAGGTCTTTGATTTATAAATGATGTGATGATGTTGCATAATGAAATTTGTGGGATCTAAAAAGTAGGATATCTAAAACACTTGATGACATGTAAATTGTAAAAAACTCTGAAAACACTGACTGAAAAGTAAACATTGCCAATTATCAACAAATCTTGATATATCCTTACATTTTCTGTATTTGTAATTCTGGTACAAATTAATTTTAATATTCATGATAATGAAACAATGTGATTATTTTAATTATTTTTATTCTAATACATTAACTGATTTAAAATCTTCACTATCTATTGACTGCGGAAAATTCATACTAGCAAACATATTTCCAAATATACACACACAACCAAACGGCATGCAAAAAAATGTACAAAATAAAATTTTCTAGTTTTCAATGGTAATTATATAATAGAAAAAAAAGAAACACCAAAGCTATACACTTACTTTTTCTTCTGAAGGTACAGTTAATCTATCACTACAAATTAATTTTGATACTTGTTGATGAGAAAGGGTCAAAAACTCCTCACATTCCACTACTTCCCTGAAAAATTAATACATAATTTTTAATCATGGAATATAAAATTATTTTCAATATATAAAATTTGAATATTAATGCACAATGTTATTAACTAAAGAAAATGTGAACAGGGGAAACAAAACTCTCTACCTTAAATTAATTTAAATATAGGAGGGTAGTTAAGGTCGGTTTTCAGTCTATTTTAATTTTTGACTTAAATTTAAATATCATTTCTTTATTATCTGATATTCAATTGATTCCACCGCAAACGGAACCTCCTCTCAAGTCGCACAAAATAATAAGCATAATCCAGAAAACGTACTACTTAATCTTTTCTGTATTTAAAAAGTGTTTAGTCCCCCTCCAAAAGTAATTTTTTTCAAAAAAGTTCATCTGGATTACCCCCACTATTTCCTTTCTCCCACCACACCTAACTGCCCACCCTCTTATATCTTATAACTAGATTTTATAAACAAGTTATACATATAAAGGAACTACAAGCATTCTTTATTTTTATCACAAAAAAAATGATTTATACCCAATTTAAATGCAGAAAAATTTAAGCAATACCGTTTCTGGATTATGATTATCTAACACTTAAAAGGGGTAAAAAAGTTATGTGCGAGTGGGGGAAGGTAGAATCAATCGAATATTGATAGCAGATGATAAAGAAATGATTTTTTTTAAATTTAAGTCCAAAATTGAAGTATGTAGTTCGAAAACCGGCCTTAGCTACCTCTCCCTTTTACTGTGCAATATACTCTGCAGCATGCGATATAAAATTTTAATTCAATATAAATTTTTCAGTAACGTTCAGTGAGTGATTACTTATCAATTTTTTTATTTCATCCAGTGTCATGCTGAAAAACATTTTTGTTCCATCTTGTTATTTAATTGTTACCAGTAATTTAATTTAATTTTCCCTTTGATATTATTGATACTCTATTTCTACTTATTCCTTTTCTTATAAATCCCAATTGCAAAAGTAAAATTTAGATAATTTGTGTCCTGTTTTTATTGATCACAAAAATTCTTTGCTCCATAAAATGGCATATGACTCAATGATCAGTGAGCGGTGAGTTAGCGATCAGTGAGTGCTCAGTGCGCTGAGTGTGACCACCTGGTACATTACATGTATAATTTATATTACCGACAAATCTATTAAGTAAGACCCAATTAAGATATTGGATGAAAAGTAGTATGAAATATAATCTTATTTATTTATTAATTTTCTTTGATAACTGTCAAGTTTAACTTCCAATATGACTTTAAGATCATAACTTTAACTATGTACATTTCCTTGTGACAAGAATATTTTCCCTTGAAGACCTTATTCTTAAGGTATAGAGCAGCGGTCGGCAACTGGCAGACCGCGGTCCAGATCCGGACCGCGGAAGGTAAAAAATTGGACCGCCAAAAATTTTTTGAAAGTATAATTACTCAAATTATTTAAAACATATTTTTTTGTAGATAACAATACGTTTGAGTGACATCCTTATCATTTTTCAATGGTTCATCTTCATCTTCTAGTGGTTGGTCCTTTAAAAGTCCCATAGCACTGCGGCCTAATTAAGCCTATTGTGCGTCCTATTCAGCAAGTAGATTTGTCCTTTTTACAAAGTCCAAAAGCTTCCTTGCTAACACTTCCCTCAGTTCCTTGGGTTCCAAATAGGGTCTCCCAAGGAGCACCATTCTGTTGCGTGCAAATCCCGGGCACTTGCTCAGGATATGCAGAGAAGTTTCATCCGCTGATTCACATCCTCGGCAGACCGGACTGTCTACAAGCTTTAGCTTGTGTAGATGTTTCCTAAAGTGACAGTGTCCCGTTATGAGTCCTGTCACTCTCCTGAGCCGGATTCTATTCAAGCTCAGTAGCTCATTCGCTCTTCCCTTCGAAGGATACTCCATAAGCTCCTTAGAATGGCTATGTCCTGGCCTTGAAGTCCAGTATTTCCTATGTTCTGTCTCTGTCCATTTGCCCAGAGCCCGCCTGACCACACTGGGAGATGTGCCACAGAAGGGCTCCGGGCCAATGAACACTGTCTCGGATCCCTTCCTAGCAAGTTCATCCGCTTTCTCATTTCCACAAATGCCTTTGTGCCCTGGCACCCAACACAGTCTGACTGTATTGTTGGTGGCCAGTTCAGTCAGCATTTGTAAACAGTCCCACACCAGTTTTGAACTTACCTTGTGTGCGGCTAAAGCTTTAATTGCAGCTTGACTATCAGAGAATATATATATGAGTTTACGTCTATAACCTCTACGTACATTCTCTGCCAGACACGCCATTATCGCGAAGATTTCTGCTTGGAATACAGTAGGGAACTCCCCCAGACTGTAGCTTGCACTCCATCTGGGTCTGAGTCCATATATTCCTGCACCCGTCCCTCTGGTCATTTTGGAGCCATCTGTAAACCATACTAGGCTCCACCTTTCCAGGGTATTAAACCTTTCCTCCCACTTGCTTTGATCCTCTATTCGAGTCTCAAATGGCTTGTGGAAGTGAAACCTTGGGACCATCTTGTCGGATACCATCCCAAGAGTTGGTTCTGACATAGATGTGTCTATGATCCTGGAGTGGGAATTACCCCTCCAGTGATTGTTATTCCTGAGTCGATATGCTGCTAGCCGCGTTTCTCTTTCCACCACTATATGCAGCGGTGGCAGATTTAGCATGACTTCTAGTGCAGCTGTCGGGGTCGATGCCATCGCCCCCGTTATACCTAAACAGGCCAATCTCTGAATTCTATTCAGTTTTTCCCTCGCTGTGGTCTGTTGTGTTTTCTGCCACCATACCACAGCGCCGTAAAGAATCCTGGGTCTTACTATCGACGTATACAACCAGTGTGACATCTTTGGTTTCAGTTTCCAGGTTTTCCCAATAAGGCGACGACATACACACAATGTCTGCTTCGCCTTACTCACCACTTTTTCCAAGTGCGCATTCCAGGTAAGCTTATTATCCAGTATCACTCCTAGATATTTTACTTCCCTGGAAAGTGTAATGCCCCTCTCCCCTATTATAGGTTCAGAGAGTCCAGTTAAATTTCTTCTCCTGGTGAAGGGTACTACGACCGTTTTGTCAGGGTTTACTGACAGTGCCTGCCCCTTACACCAGTCATCTATCCATTTCAAAGCCTCTTTCATGAGTTCTGAAACGATAATATTATGTTTCCCGACTATGAGAACGACCAAGTCGTCCGCATAGCCTTGTGTATAGAATCCTTTTCGATTAAGGCCCTCCAGTGCGCCGTCCACCACTGGTTTTTCAATGGTAAGTAGATTAGTTAAGAAAACTGGCTTAAAACCGCAAATATAATTTCTTCTATTGATTTTTTAATACAAATATGCCTATCTATTGTATTTCATATTATTTTGGTAATGCAACTTACAATAAAAAATTAATAAGCAATACGAGTTTTTTTTCTGGACCTCGTTAAAAATTTTCAAAAGTATCCGGACTCCACCTAAAATTACTTGCCGACCCCTGGTATAGAGTATAGTCTCGAGTATATAGTGTCAAAGTTATAAAATTAAATTTGCATTTTAAAAATTATAAATTCTTTATTTAGTTGCCATTATTTTGCAGAAAATGTAACAAAAATACCTCATTAGCTACACTACTGGTTTGAGTTGAAACTTAATTTTTTCACCCTGAATTAATCGTTGTATTGTGCACACAAAATTTTTTTCAAATACATATCCATTTATTATAGAAAATAGTTAGATATATTTTTTTAATTTTAAGACCCTGTATCTCAAACATTTCTTAATTTCTGACAGGTTGTTGTATTATCCCATATACTATATATTTTTTCTATTTTTTAACGTCACACTGTTTTAAACAGCGGATATAAAATCTACTGTAATAACATTACTTTTGTTCTGAAAGCTAATATGTATTTATTATTATGTAAGCCTTAAGCCTTGACATTAACAACAAGGTTATTTTATAACAAAATAAGTTTTTTTTACCGAAATTCAACTAAAAAAAGTAATCAAACAGTAAGCAGGCATTTATTGGTATGCCTTTTCTTAAATTAATAATTTCTACAGACATACTATTTTCAGCATTAAATATTAAAGAATTTCTACATTTCATGGGATTTTAGTTAAAAATGTACAATTTTAAAGCAGATAATAGGTGTCTAAATCTGTATTGTTTGTGTAAATATAATTACTTATACTGAAATGCACATCTGATCAAAAATTTAAACAAAACCGATACAAAAATGTAAACATCAGAGATAATATTTTTATCACCTTCTATAACATCTTAACTAAATTTACTACAGAATATATTTTAAGTACAATTTTATAAAAATTAACTTTTTGTTTCAAATGTACTGAGCAAAATATTCTTTCCTAATCGTAAAATAAATGGCAAAATACTGTACCGAATATTCTAATATGGTTATTATCTATGTAAATTAGCCTTAACATAATAAATTTTCGTCTTTCTAGTTCATATTTATATGTGGAAATACTGGTTAACGTAAAAACATATTTTATTTCTGAATAAAATCATTTTTTAAACTTAAATTTTGGAGTATCATTTTTAATTTTTTGTTGATTCAGCTAAGTTTTAAATTAAGTTTAAATAAAGAAAAACTTACGGGAAATGCAGTTCTATGTAGGACTCCGCGTGTGAAAGTAGCTCCAAGCATCCATGTAAATCTGCAAAGGCACGGATTCCTAAACAGTTAGTAGGGTGCAATTGTGCCTGTAGAAAATCACAGCAAGCATCTCTGACATCAGTGAGTTGCAAAAGGTTAGCAGCTGGTAATAAAACTTGTACATTGTCCTCGGTAACGTGAACTTCAGATGTGTAAACATATTCAACAAGTAACAATAAAGCTTGATGATCTACTTCTTTTAGAACTATACGATCTTGCCGACTTTCTTCAAAACTTGAAAACATGGCATAAAAATAAGGCGAACATGCAGCTAATACCATTTTATGGGCTGGAATTTCCACTGTATCTGCTACTAGAGTAACATCACAAAGCAGCTTTTGCCTGAAAAATGATAAAATCGAGAACTTGTCCATTGAGATTAAAACTTAAACTTACTTTCGCATGACATTCATAATATCGAAAGCTTTTTGGGTGTGAAAATGATTTCTATATGGAGGGCGTTCCTTGCTGTGAGGGTGGTTTTGCGAAATGTGTTTTTGAGAACTTTCATCTAAAGAATTTTGACTGGCACATCGCAGAAGTAAACAACTAAAACATAAATATTTACTATTTTAGTAGCATCACAATAATGAAAAGCACCTATAAACTGTGAAGGTAGAACAAAGCTTCATATTTTTGAATTAGTAATAAACAAAAAATAAATCTTTTCCAATTCTTCTTACCTTCCTTGTCTTTCCATTACACCTTCTTGAACCTGGTCCATTTTTGTGGGATTTATTTAATTTTACTCAATTTAGGAAACTTCCTTTAAAAACATTTGTGAATTGTTTTAATATTTAAAGAAAAATAAATAAATTTCATAAATGCGTTACACCGAAAAAATCATGACCACAACAAAAAACAAACATTACAAATCACAATCACTTCTCACTTCCAAGATTGAAGAATGACCTAAGAAAACGACCAGCTGGTGGTTGCGTGCGCATTGCGCATTAGAATTCAAGAACATCACAATGCAAATGAAAATAATGAAATTTTGCAATTGCGCAGCTGGCTCATGCACGGACCTTCGATAATTTAAAAATTAGGTTAAAAATTAGATAGATATAAAAACTTAAATTAATGTAGCATTTACGTCAATTTATCGCAGTTCAAGAAAAGAGAACAGTAACGATATTTACCGCCAAAATTTTATGATAGTTGTATGATTATACAAATTATAAAATTAAATGATTAAAATGCATGAAAAAATATTTTATTTAAAATTTTACGAATTTTTTCATTATTTATCTTGCCGTCCAACGAATTCTAACCACAATGGTTACAATTCGTTGGTTGTTGTCGTCTGTGCGTGTTATTAATCACGTTATACTCGGCGGCCGAAATTATAAAGAGTGACTAATACATAATATAAAAACACTATTATCATAATGCGTATAAAATATAAAATGATTTCTATACGGTTCAATATTATTTATCTTTGTGCCGCTCGCCATGCACATCGGTAGAATCTATAATCGTGTATAGACCGAGTTAAACTCATAAAATCCTACCTACACCACCGAAAATTCCGCATCCAAATCCAAGATTCCCTTTCCACCACCCGTCCCATGGAGTAGGCATGGGTAACACTGTAAATTTTCGTGTATTGACACAACAATACCCAGGGCCCGAGAACTTATACTTGAAAATATGGGGACA
>NW_019417643.1:0-54681 GCF_000390285.2 Anoplophora glabripennis | reverse complement strand
TGCAGGCACTGTTTTCGCTTTTAGATTTGAACACAAAAGGATACTTTTTGATTAAGTTGAACGAATAAAATTTTATTTTTTCAATCTTCGAAATATCTATAACTTATTCCCTCTCTCTCTCCTCCAATAGATACAGGTATTTTGAAAGCGTTCAGAGCCGTACTCAGGAAAAATTTTTAATGATACCTAAAAACCTTTTTAAGTGATTACAATAGTAATATCATCTAATACAGAATTAAAAATGACTAGATTTTGTCTTAAAAAAAATAGCAGCGATATATTTAAAAAAATTAATCTGATGATTAAGACGAAACGTCGGATTGCAAAAATGTTGACGCCATTGGATGGAGCCAAAAAAGTGGCAATGTAAATATGCAATTTATTTAAAATTTGTTTTCAAATAAAGCCAGAAAAAAATAAAACGATTTTGCAAAATTTCAGGTTTTCGGATTTCGCGTCAACAGTAGACTTTGCAGTTAATACTTTGTATTGCTGAAATCTCAAATCGTTCAGAGATAATTCATCATTTGAGCATTCGTAATTCGACTTAGGTGTTTATAGCAATACTGTACAAAAATAAAGTTTTGGGTCAAACAATGAAACACAGTATTTTTTTATTTTTTTCCGTAGAATTGAATGGTGTAATCAGTTTTTGAATGTTTTTTAATTTAAACAAATTATCAACAATAACTGAAAAATTCATTGTTGCAAGTCATTTTTTATTTTTTTTGCATTTATGAGTATGTTTTTGAACTGTTATTACAGATTTTTTTATTTCACCAAAAAGTATATGTTAAAACGAAAAAAATGATTACCAGCAGAACTCTGTACGATGATTTTTTTAAGTAGAATTTTTCTTTGAAAAAAAAGCGTTTTATTTAAGACAGAGAAGGTATACTTTCACCAAGCTTCGTCAAAATTAAATTATTTTTGCGGAAATGAGAAATAAAAAAATCAGAAAAACCCTGTTTTTCGCATTTTTCTCGGAAATTTTGAGGTTATGTTAAAAAGTGACCTCTACAAAAGTTGTAGATTTTGCATGATCTACAACTTTTGTATTGCATACTTTTTTGTCTGACCTCAACTTTCGCCAGAAGTCCCAATGATACAATTTTTCATAACTTTTTAACCCCCAAATTAACCCTCCGCCGCCTCTGCTCACGTATTTATTTTTTTAGGTTTATTATAGGCCCTTTTACCATTTCCACTTATAAAAGTCTAGGTAACAATTTTTTTTTTCTCCAAGTGTAATTTGGTTGGACTATTATGAGTAAGAGATTATTATTTTGTTAACTTTTTCTGTTAAGTACTTATTACTACGTACTATACTTACATATTTTATGGTAAGTTCCGTGTGATGTTTCATACTATTATGCAAATACTTACAAAAATATTCTTATAATGTACAGAATGTAGTTTTAAGAAGGTAACTCTGTACCACACTGCATCCGCCCTAATATTTCCGATCTGTACTAATGAAACATTGTATGTACGTACACATTCTTAGAAATATCTTTATTCGAGCTACTAAAAATTAGTTACTTACGTTTGAACTGTATCATTATCTGAAAAAAATAATGAAAGCTGACTAAATACTACCATATAGCAATATCCATATAGATTAAAATTACCTTCAGTGTACTTTTCTTTTTTTTTACGAGATTTTTTTATTGGATATCAACAATTTTATTACAAAACGTGTTTAATTAATAAATCACCGATAAAGCTCTTAATATTAAAATTATATTACAAATTAAAATTTGATGTGATATTTATTGCATAAACCTGATTTTTTGTTTAACTGTAGCTATTCCAATAATATATGAACAGGTAAATATAATATCAATAATGAAAATGGGTTTTCAAAATGTGAGGCTTGAAAAATTATGATAAAATGAATTTACCATAAAATTTGAATGTAAAATTAATTGATAAATTCTTCTGCATTTTTTTGTATCGCCTGGAAATATCATAATTTTTACTAATATTTTTACTGCTTGTAATATATAATTAAAACATTAAAATGGAATGGAAATGATGCTGTCACTTCAAATTATTATGTGTTATGGATAGAATAAGTATAAATAGTTCCTTTTTATAAATTAAAAGGTGAAAAATCTTTTTGTCCAGCAGTATGTGAAAATGCAGTGGACTGAATATGATTTAGGAGTTTAAAAAAAAGTTAGAGTACGTATCTATATTTGCTGCCATTTAATAGACAACACAATTGTCATTATTGTACTGATTCTTTCTTACTACTGATGTTCCCTTTTCGTTGCTTGTTGAAAGTTTTACTACACCTTCCAACTAATATTTCTTATAAAACGTTGTATGTACCAATTTGAAATGAAATGAATTAAAATCATTATAATATTTTCAACATTCAAAATTAATTTCTGTCGTAAACAAAGGTAGATCAGAAGATAAATTCAACNAATGGAATGGAAATGATGCTGTCACTTCAAATTATTATGTGTTATGGATAGAATAGGTATAAATAGTTCCTTTTATAAATTAAAAGGTGTAAAATCTTTTTATCCAGCAGTATGTGAAAAATGCAGTGGACTGAATATGATTTAGGTGTTTAAAAAAGTTAAAGAGTATCTATATTTGCTGCCATGTAATAGACAACACAATTGTCATTATTGTACTGATTCGTTCTTACTACTGATGTTCCCTTTTCGTTGCTTGTTGAAAGTTTTACTACACCTTCCAACTAATATTTCTTATAAAACGTTGTATGTACCAATTTGAAATGAAATGAATTAAAATCATTATAATATTTTCAACATTCAAAATTAATTTCTGTCGTAAACAAAGGTAGATCAGAAGATAAATTCAACAATATTGGCCACACGTTTTTAAACACTGTATGAATTTTTGCATATTTGACATAAACTAGTTGAATTCCATTGCTTTTAAATTATCCATGTCAAACATTAATAAATAAAGCTAAATGTCGGAGTTATTCTGTTTCCAAAAATCACTCATCCCTCAATTTTTTTCGAAATTTGGTAATAACTTGAAAACTGTCACATTTTGGCCTATAGTACCTTGTATGGAATTAGTCTAGAATTTGGCGTAGAATTTAAAAATGCATAAATATACAGTGTGCAAAACCATACTTATCGTATCAACTTCGACGTGATCTGTTACGTGGGTGTTGTATAATAATGAAAACGTAATATTGACAGTTGGTAGAAGGAAGCACAAAAACAAGCGCTTAGGTGGGGAATTCTGGAAGGAAGCATAAATAGTTGAAGTGTGGAGTAGAAAGGAAGATGATCGGCGGGCAGTGTGGCAAAGTAGTGAAAAATTAAAAGTGTTTTTAACCGGTATTAATTAGCAGGTAATTATTCTCTAAGTACTTTGTTGCTAATTGTTTTATGTAATCTTATGCTTGTGATGATTATAGATGTTTCATGATAAAAACTCTGTGTATGTTTAGCCTTCATTGTCTTATGCTCAGGGGCGTATATTTTTCTAAGGTAAAATTGTTACAATTATTATTAACGATTGCTCATTATTTATTACATGTTAAAATATGTATATATTGTCGTGACTGCCCAGATATTGCAATAACAACTCCTTCGTTTCACAATTAACTTGTTTTGTCATGATTACGTTGTTCTTTGATTTTTTGTGCTCAGTTTATGTCAAGAGGCATATAAGGGTCTTGTTGAATTCACTAACATTTTCGCCCGTGAGGAACGAATCTGAAAAAAAAGAATAAATAAATACAAAAAGAGAATTGCTAAAACAGATTTTCCGAAATCTCAACTATAGCTGGATTACCTCCCGTATGGAACTCCAGTACCTTCCGGCCCTGCCGGCTAACTAACACCAAACCTCTTCAGTTTTACTTGGAAGTGTGTATGTCTAATTTGAGTGAGGTGACATTTAGTGACACATTAAATGAGTCGGGTCTTATTTATCATTAGCAAAGGATCTTAATTTATGCCTTTTTATTAGCGGTTGTTTTGTATTTATATTTGGGTAGTTAGAGCAACGATCGTGGGTTTCTCTGCCATGCTCTTTCCCTGCAGGAGCTCTAGGTGAGCCTGGCACTCTCATTTTATGTTAAATGGTTGTTAATGTTTTTGTTGTTCTTTCTATGTATCACATGTTTAATTTGAAGACTGTTGTACGTAAATAATAAAGTTAGGTGTATTTACTCTGATTTTGTTTTATAAAATTAAACCATACTTTCCCTCTTTAAAGTTAGTAGCCAGCGCCTTCCGATCAATTAAAAATAGATTATGCAACGTAGGTATTCCTCATGACGATCACATATTTTTGGCCACAACTACGTTTATATTTTTTTTCGATCGAACCCGGGGTGGTTATACTACAACAGAGTGTTCCATTTGAAATAACAGAGTTGATGATGACTTCCGGTATAATCGGAAGTGTGAGGAACACGACACTATTTTCATAGAATAGATCATTTTGAAAAATCCCTGTGTACAAATTTTCAGATTTCAATTCTGTCTACTTTTTGAAATAATCCTACTGGGTCCTCTTCGTGATACACCCTGTATAAAAGTACATTCAATTGAACAATAATGTTAAAAAACTAAAAAGTGAAGATTGGAAGATCAATCATATATATCATAAGCCAAGTCAATGTCTTTCAATGTCATTTACTAATTAATTCAAGTTAATGTTCAGAATGCTCGTAAATTATTAACGCCGAATAATTTTCGTTTCGGCATTACATCTGCCTAAATAATTAATATCAGTCGAGCTAGGAGGAAGCCTACACTTAGTGCCCGTAAAAATCTGTGGGGCGTGTGTAGTACTAATGGTGTTGATGTATCAATTTGATTGAATTTGTTTATTTGTACCCGACCAGACTTTAGTTGGGGACACGCATATACTTCAGGTAGGTCTAGGAATGTTATTTTCATTAGTACCAACAGCTGGCCAGCGTCCCCAGCGGGTTAAAGTACGTTTCTAAGAAACGAATTAACTTATCTTGAACAATAATATATTTATCCATCATTTAGATACCGTCAGAAATAATTATCATTGTTTAATGCTACAATGGAATGCGCGGGAATTGTACATAATAGTTTTTTAAACGGTTTTAGCCATTAAATAATTAAAAGATATGAGTACATTTTTCTTCATAAATATTTAGTTTATCAGCGGCGCAATATAAAGAAAAATCAATGTAATTTAAGGATAGAAATTTTAACCATCATAAAAATTATAAACAACAATGGCACATTATTCGAAACTAGAATGTTCAACTTAGGTACTCTTAGTATTTATACAAAAGGTGAGATTTGTGCTATTGAAAATAATTCTAGAATTAATTTGTCACACTTAAAATAAAAATTTTAAATAAAAAATACGGAAAACGAATATAATCTTCACTTATGTCCAGCCTATCTGCATATCTATCCATAGAAAACATAGTACTGACGTAGAATGAAATCTAACATATGAATAATGAAACTGTCATGGCGGCGTCACATGTTAGTTAGCTTCCAAAATAAAAGATGGCGCAGAGAATGCTAACCCTGTCATTTTGGGTTGGTTGGTAATGCAGTTTGGACTTTGCACGTATTTGAAGTTTGGCTTTCGTTATCTTTGGCACAGAATATAAATCTGTCTTTGGTTTCTTAGGTTATCCTCTGAAAATTGTAAATTATAGTATTGCAAGAATTGTGTTTATAATTATTTAGTGCTTAAGAGTTTTCTATTTGTTATTATATTATACTGGGAATACGATGTGTAAGTTTTAAGTTATATTTTATTAAAAACCAAACCTATATCTTTACCAACATTATGTGGAACACTCATACTCATGTTACCTGTATTAATCGATTAGAAACAGTCCACATAAAATGTGCATGTTTGAAATTACATATTATTTAAGTTAAATATAGATAAAAATAATTATGTGTATGATGATAAACTCCAACTAATATTTTATAAAACCTTTGATACTTAGATGCTTACAAAATTTTTAATGGTGGTGAATTGGTTTCTTTATTCAGTTTGAGACATAGAAAATATACTGTTAATATTAAGGTTTGAAAGTTCCAAACTATATGAACTATTGAATTTAACCCAATATTGTACAAATATTCGGTTAGGTGTATACCTATCTCCGTGAGATTATTATAACAGTTCATGCATAATTTTTATATTTTTACAGCTTACTTACCAACTTATCAAGTTTATGAAGCAAATGAATTAAATCGTTGTCGTTTTTACTTACAATTAAATACATAACAAGAAATTGTTTTAATAGTACATGCATAACAACATTCTGTATAAATCAATTAGGATTTCTTATAGATACAAAATAAACTTAAAATTATTAAAAAATGTTTTATTTCCTTATCAAAACCATTTACTAAGTATATCTTGGCAAATGTCAAAATTTGAAAAATGCTATAATATAATAAAATAATAAATAAGAAGAAATTGTCTGTGGCATTATAAATGTTTGTTATAATTAGGATATTTTGCCATAGTTTGAAGAAAAAGAGACTGGAAAAATAAACCCTTGTACCGATAGAGACAGTAAAGTGTCAATACTGAAAACTTTTGCCCAATAGTGAGATGCCAGAGACATACCTACATGTATAAGTCTGGTTACGCACTGGAAAAACAAATACACATCACAATAACACTATGACGTTTCTGAAACCTCTAGTTTCGTTATCAAAGGAGAAGTGAATTAGAAAAGTACTGAATATTAGTTTTTCGCTACATTTTCTGTTTAACTAAATAATCTGTTCTCAAAAGTATTGACATTTGACTGTTCCTATTTGTATAAGGGTTTACTTTTAAAATTTTTAAAATAATATATAGAGGATATAAGTGAGAAGTCGCTTACATACGATAGATGGCGCTGTAATCAGTTCACAAAGTATAAAGTGTTGCCTACTCATTAGGAGCTAAGTAGTAGTAAGCTTCCAAATCGTTACGTGGCGCTGTTTCGCGGTTTATTGGCAATATTAGGGACATTTTATTCTACGTTAGTACTATATTTTCTATGATATCTATTCCACTGCAATCAAATAAAGTGTCAGTATTTTTAGAGAAGAAAGATAGATGTCTGTGAGTTGTATGCCATCCCAATTTGGAAATCGGCATCTGTACCATCGCTTATGTAGATGACTTCACAATGCTAATTAGTGGAAAATTCAAAGGGGATATTTGTCAAAGAATGCAAACAGCCCTAAGAATTATTGAAAAGTGGTGTGAGGACCATGCTATGTCAGTCAACCTCAGGAAGAGACGGGAATAGTTGTCTTCACGAGAACGAAAATATTGGGGCCAATAAAGGCACCAACTCTCCTAAACACTACACTAAGCTTTGCACCGGACCTGTAATATCTAGAATCACACACTGAGAGAAATGGGCTTATTAAACTGTTTATCTAGAATAATGTGTATAGCGCATATTAAAACTTTTATAATCAATATACAACTGTTATTAAAAAAAAGCAATCATCTCCATACTCCTTATTCAATGAGTTTAACTGGTAGGTGCTTAATACACCTTATGCATCTATGAAATAAAGGTTATAATGAATTACTTATACATTATTAGGTGTTATAGACTTTATGTTCCAATTGTGTAGTAGGGAAGATTTGTTGTATAAAGACCAGCATCCGAATTTGTATATAACAATTATATTAACAGAATTATTCGTTCTTATACCGAATATGTTTCCGTTTTTAACGTGTAAAACGCGTCTTATAATGGTTAAGTGATCGTCATCTCTCGGTGCATAAATCGGTTATGATCGTAAAATTTCCGACAGTCCGCTGTGCATCGACTTACGACTATTACACGTCTAGTTTCATGAAAATGGGCAGTATGTGCACATGTTTTGTGGGATACATGATCATATCGCGTTGTGTGAAATGGAAAATTATTATGTAAGTATCTAACTGTTTTATGGCTTGCAATTGTTTTGTTTTTTCAAATGTAAATCTTGTCTAAATCTTAAAAATTATTATTTTGTAGGTCCTATTAGAAATCGCTGATGTTAAGTTTTACATAAGATGGAGGAACAGAAGGTTAACGGTGACAGAAGAGCATGGGTATAAAGTCAATCAACCAGAGGAAATAAAATTAGATGGAAAGAAGCTCAACGTTTCAGGGGATGCTTCATTCTTAAGGTGGAAGAGTTATAGTGCAAATTTTCATGTAATACAAGAAAATACGGGTGCATCGTTGCTAAGAAAATAAACTGGACAGTTTTGGGAGCGATTTGTAATCATTTATAATGCTTAAAAGTATGTTTTATGTATGTTTACATTAGAACCTTAGCTTGTAATTACAGTTATCCAATAAAATTTCTGAAAACTTAATGTCATATGTTTTTAACTCATACAGAGTATACAACAGTTTAATAAATGTATTATTATAAAACTTATAACCAGTACTAGATGTTCTAATAACGATATGGAACACTTTAATAACAGTTATTGCTATTATTTCGTAAAGGGTATAAAAAACGTTGTATACTAGTTATACAATAATTTAATAAAGAATAAGGTTTATAGTCACTATACAACTGTGCTAGCAGTACGCGTTTTATATCCAATATTCACCTGTTTAACTGTCACATATAGTATACAATGGTCTTATAATGGCATATAGAATTCTAATAAAGAATAAAACGCATTTCTTTCAGTGCACTCGATGCAAAGCTAACATGGAATCATCATTTTGAAAGGAGATTAAAAAAGGCGTACATATCTTATGAGCAGTGCCACATGACCATTGATAAAACCTGGGGAATGAAACCAAAAGTAGTAATGTATACACTGCCATTGTGAGACCAATTTTAGCCTACGAGACTATCGTCTAGTGGCCGAAAGTCCAACAAATGACAGCTAAAGAAAAGTTCAGCCAGGTACAAAGGATTACCTTCTGAGAATAACTGAAGCTATGTGAACAATATCCACCATAGCAAGGCTGTGTCTACCACCTCTGGATACCTATCTAAGAGAAGTTTACGAGCATGCTTCCCCCCAAGAATGTTTGTTTCAAACTGGATTCAGGATGTGGAGAAGTTAGGAGTCGCCTATAGAACGGGGTCATTCCCTTTCTGTGAGCAGACACTGACAGTATTTCTCCCCAGTTTACGTTTGACAGACCCCACACAGTACTGGTTATAAGCCAGAAGGAGAACGCCGTCGGCGAGGATGTAATCAATGTCTTCACGGACATATCAAAAAGCAAGGAAGGTGGCAGGACGTGGAATTTATTCTAGATCCTTGCATATCCGATATCAGTGGGCGGTCAATGGATGTACATGCCACTGTGGTACAAACGGAATTAGCAGGTATAACCATAGCCGCCAAAGAAATGGCCTGTAGGCGCACTGCGGACCATCAAAATTTATACATTAGACAAGCATTACTGATCTTACGTAATCATAAGATAATGACTAAGTCATTATGGGAATGCCACCATTTTCCAATAGCATATCTATATGCTGAGGCAAGGGTCACGAGCGGTGCAATGGCAATAAAGAAGCTGACAAGCTAGCCAGGAGTGGATCAGGACTCAATATTTTCAGACCCGTTCCCTCCATTGTGGTTCCGCTGTCAGCACTTGTTGAAATTATTAAGGAAAACACCCACAAAAAGTTTATGAAACGGTGGGATGAAATAAATAGCTGTCACTTTGCTGAGAAGTTCCTAGAACAGCTTACAGCCAAAAAATATCTGGTATGTCTAGGTCAAATCTTCGAGTAGAGGTATTCAAACTGGACATTGTTGGCTAAGGAAGCACCTTCACAACATGAAGAAGTGTGAAATATCTCTTTGTAGGAGTTGTGAACAGAAATACAAGACAGTACTTCATGTGCTATGCGAATGCACTGCCATCTTGTCAACAGGGGGCCAATGGGGCCTAAGAGTTTGTAGCTTCTTAAGCTACCCTCCCTATCCCTAAAATTCCAGATTTCAGATTCCAGACTCCAGATTCCAGATGTCTGTGGATTCGCTTTCGGTTGCTTTTTGTTTGTCGCTCTCCGTTGCTCTTGAAAATAGTAATCTGTCATAACAAAGTTATTGTTTCCTATTAAACCCTAAATAGTTCAGTTATAAATAGTTAAAATCCTTATTTTCTTTGTCAAAAACAATTGAAATTAGTAATTGATCTACAGATAAAAATACTGAATACCAACATCATATTGTTTTAAATGTTTTGACTTCTGCGGCTTCTCAGAATCGTACCTACGTTTCGATGAATATATAATTGTTTACAGATCATATCATTTCAAGTGAATTGGCTGTTAATTGCATCCACATTTACGTATAGTCAATATTTGAATAAGATAGGCATAAACACCACGCAATTAAACTATATTGCGTAGGCCGACTGTTTTCGCATCAAATTTACCAAAGGATACATATATACTCATGTGTTATCACTTCTGTGTGTGTTAATACAAGTACTGACCTTCTCTGTAAGTAGATACACATTATATTTCATTTTAACAATGTTCATCGAGATTTTCTAATATGTACAAAAGTTTCTGCTTAGGTGTAGTAATTTATTAAAAAACGCAAAAATATGTATTTGTTCGTGTTTGTATTTATAAAAATATCATTTTCATAGCCACATGAGATTTGTTCCTCTACTATCAAATTGCCTTATCACTTAAGTACATAAATTTCTCAAAAATATTAAAAAAAAAAAAAATAATTAAGATGTTACTGGCTCTGGTTTCGAGATTACTTAATTTAAAAAAAAATAGAAATCAGAAACTTTACACATTAGTGGAAAATGGTCAAAAATTAAAAACGTTCTGTATCTCTCAAAAATCAATATGTCCGTTTTCGTCATTCGGCTTTCCTTTAAAATTTAGTTCGCCATATCTTAACTACTTTTTTCCATCCAGAAAATATGTTTATCAGTATGAAGCAGGTTTTAATCATTTCGTAAATTTGTATTATTATTCATGTTAACTATTAATAAATCATAAATAGTTTATCTATTCCTTTGTTTGTGAATTGAATTCCGTTGATGAATGACGATAAACTGATGCTTTGAACACTTCGCTTCTTTTTGTTTATTAAAAATTGAGGACTTTCCTTACTCGTATATATTTAAAACGGAGAAGATTACAAGAAAAATTGTAACTAATTGCAGGACAAACAGTATATAGGTATATATACATATATAGCTGTCCCATTAATCAATCGAAGTTTTCTAAATATTAAACTTTATATGACGTATTTTAATATAACACACCAGATGATTCACAAGAGTAAAGAATTGATTGAAGATAGAGTAATTTGTAAGAAATACCCAACACAGACAAGATGGCGATGCTACGGTCGATTGACAGTTTTTGACGTTAAATACTTTGTCTTGTCATTACTTACTATTATCATTAAAGTTGTGTGCAGATAAATAACTACTATAAGTTAATGACAAATGGTTAGGATATTATTAGATATTTTTAATCAAAATATCACTTCTTGGATTATTACACTAAATACAGTCATTTTTTGGGTTATAGGGTTACAGGGTTGTTAGTAGTTAGATAAAAAAGAGCAAATTTTGTTGTAGGTACCTACTAATTAAATACATACATAAGAAGTGTATTGTACCTAATTTTGTTTTAACTTTTATTCAAACTGGTAAGTTTAAGTTATAAATCAGATTAGAATGATTTTGATCAACAAACCCAAAATGGTATTCTATAAAAATTAGTTGTATAAATTTATAATAAATAATAGGATTTTTTCCCATTAATCAAATATGTTCCTTTACAGACTTGTTTAAATTACTTAACACATATTCGGACATTCTAATGATTCTCAGTCGTTTTATGCAAAGAAATGCGTACAAAATATTTCATTTCGAATTACCGCGTCGGATAACGTAATTTGTGGAATGCGCAACTATAAACACATGTCATACAATTCCAGTGAACATATACAATTGCAGCTTGTGATTCGTTAATATAGAATTAAACAACTGTGAAATGATTAGCCGAAAATATTACTGCGGTGAGTGATAGTGGCGGAAATTCGCGTAACCTCAGACACCGTCGGTGCAATTAAACACTTCAAAAAGGAAAATGTTGCAGATTTTAACGAAATATTTGCATCTGCATCCATTCAAGATTTAGCTAAACCAGACGACCATTTAATGCTCCGGACTTTCGTTGATTGGCTGTTGAAGAATTAACAAGTGGACAGTGATTTTGCAAAGAAAATCATCTTTAGCGATGAGGCGCGTTTCCATCTTAGTGGGTAAGTTAACAAGCAAAACTGTCGAGTGGAGTACCTAGAGATAATCCTGGAGCTAATTAATATCGACCACCGTGTACCCAAAGAGTGAGTGTGGTGTAGATTTTATGCTAAATCGATTTTATTTATATTTTGGGTGTGGAATTTTGCTTTCAATTTATACATTTTGGTGTTGGTTGAGAGGTTGTAAAATATACTGTATTAAAAATACAGTATTAAAAATTATTGAAGTTGGTACGTTTGGGCAACAATATACAGGGTGATTCAAAATACCGCTGACAGACTTCTAGGGTAGATAATACATGAAAAAATAAGACGAAAAGTTTTAATAAACATAGGGTCGCAAATGCCTCCTTAACGAGATACAGGGCGTCAAAGTTTCTGTAAAATTAAACATTGTCTGCAATAATTCCAAAATGCCTGAACATTTCTATTTCAAATTTGCTATGCGTAGTTAGCACCTTAAGACCAACGTTTGATGTACTGCTCAAAAGTTTATGAGCAGCAGTGTCGTAGAGATGGGGTCTACATGCCCCTTTTTTAAAAATATTTTCTACGCCACTGCTAATTTTGTCAAAAGGCACTATTTTCGTGTAAAGTGTTCAATTGTCTATCGAATTGGTCTCTTGCAAAATTTGGATTAAAGCAACCATTTTTAAGAGAAACACCGTTGTAGAAAATTTGTAAATCCAATTTTATTTTCATTCATTTTAGTTTCACATAGTAGGCTTGTGCTATTCAAAATAAAATTAAACATCGCCTGTCACTAATGTCAATGTGTACAAGTGAGTTAAGTAAACTAGATTATAAGCTTCTTTTTGTCATTTTTACGCTTTAATTTTACGGAAACTTTGACGCCCTGTATCTCGTTAAGGAGGCTTTTGCGACCCTATGTTTATTAAGACTTTTCGTCTTAATTTTTCATATATTACTTACCCTAGAAGTCTGTCAGCGGTTTTTTGAATCACCCTGTATATACCTGCAAAATTCAGCACGAATGTTAATTTTCTGACATAAAAGGACAGGAATTACCGAACTAACCGATATTTGATGTATACCAGCGAGTTCAATTTGTAACGAATATGTCAACATAATAATCTAATTGTGATAAATGTGTTCAATAACGCAGTCAGTTTAATTAAATAGGGACACATTTCTGACTTATCATTTTAGTTTTAACAGAAAGCTGTTTTGGAAAGGAATGGTGGTCATTTATGAAATATGCAATTGATATTAAATTTGAATGGAATTAATTTAATTGAAATCCACGTCCACACACATTTTGTGTGTTTATTGTTTGTAATTTATATTATTTATCTTTGACACAATTTTTTTAGTCATACCAGATCTCTCGTAAAGAAGCCGCAAACTAAATCCCCATCATTTTGGGTTCTATAATTTGATTTGTGGATAATTTGATTTTCCAATGCATTGAATAACCTGATATTCTTGTTGATTTCGTATTAAATTTAATCCAGAAGCTTAAAGCTACAAATACAGGGTGTTGCATGACGTACTGGACAAACTTAAGGAACGAGTCCCTGCTGAGGTCATTCTGAATATAAAAGTTATAATATGCATGGGTTCAATTTTTCGTGGATACCGAGCTATAGACCTGTCAAAATTTATAAATATTAGTTTATGTAGTTTACTGTTTGGACGTATTTCTATATTAATACCTTTTCTATCTACATGCCTGTGCTGTTTTCAAACGAAGGGTATGTCGCTATGTCGGCATAGTTTACATTTATGGATTTTGTGATGGAAATTCGCTGCTGCCTGCAGACAAAATCAATGACGTATCAGAAAAATCGTTAAACATTTGATTCTGTGTGTAGATATCTACGAACGCATGGTACATTTCCAACAATGACAACTAACTATGAACGTCCTAAGCAGCAAAATTTGGTTATGTAAGAAAACACTTTGCAGATAATTGAAGATAGTCCAGAATTAAGTACCAGGAGAATTTCAGCACGTACGAATGTTCCTCATTAGAGAGTATGGCGAACAATACATAGAGGAATCTATTTTATCCTTATCATGTACAATAGGTTCAGCATCTCGAACCGCATGCACTATTTTCTCAGGTACATTTTTGCCAATGGATTCAAGTAAATCCTCAATTAGTAACACGTATTTTACTTACCGAGTCGTTGTTTATTCGAAACGTAGTGAACAATATGCACAACTTTCGCAGATGGTCTGATGAGAATTCTCATTTCAAAAAAGAATCTAGTTTTCAACGACGATTTTCTATAAACGTCTGGTGTGGCATAATCGATGATGAACTAATTGGGTCCTTCTTTTTTTTGAAGAGCGCCTTACAGGATAAGTTTACACCAACTTTTTTTGTAATAAATTCCCCAGGTCTATTGGAAGATACTCCTATACATATAAGACAACAAATGATATTACAACCTGATGGAGCTTCTGCTCATTTTAGTCGACTAACGAGAGGGTATTTTAATGAAACCTATATTATTAAGTGGAGGACGTGGGGAACCACATTCTTGGCCACAGAGGTCACCAGATCTCAATCCTTTAGACTATTACCTATGGGGCCATCTTAAAACTTTAGTGTACGAGACACCAATTAATAGTATAGCAGCTAGTATAGATGCATAGGCATATAATTATTGATAAATGGCCGCAAGTGAGGAATAACTAAGGGATTTTAAAAGCAACCACTCAAACTATTCCTGGTCGTACTGTACAGTTGATTAATTCTGAAGGAGGACATTTTGAGTAACGTAAGTACCTATATTATTTTTGTTTTATTATTCCTGACAATCAAATACTTATTTATAAATTTTAAAGGACCATAACTCGGTATCATATCAGGAATTTGTTCATTAACTTTGTCCAGTACGTCATGTAACACTCTGTATACACGAGCTTTTACGTATAGCTCCACATATTTCATTTGGACGGTGAAGCTCAGATGCTCAGTGGCAAAGTATCGGAAAGGTCTGCGAACACATTTCGTTTTCAGAACTCAGAGTAGGTTTTTGGAAAAAAATAAGGAAGTCTAAGACCCCTTTTATGCACGCGTTTTTCTCCTCTCAACGCGGAGTTGACACAATGCACAACAAGCCTTTATAATTGAAATAGCAACTTTGGTGGAAACATTCATTGGTCGATGGAAAATATGTACTTCACTGACTACTGTGTGGCATGAAACTGGCGACAACTGATAGAATACGAGTGCATAAAATGGTGCAGTTTTTCTCAATTTCGCGTTGAGAGGAGAAAAACGCGTGCATAAAAGGGGTCTAAAGCTATGGTTTGTTAGAGCTGTAGGCGACGCAAAGCAGACAGTAAGTTGTGCGCGTCCGACTTACGTTGGAATCTAAAACACAAGAAGATGCGTAGCTGGTTTGTTAGACTCTGCTAAGGTGGACTCACAGTAGGCAGAAGATTATGTGTGTCGTCGGTTCAGTCGAAATCAAATTCGATTTGATTTCAACGTAGTCGTTCAGTTGAGATCACAGCGTACAGTACTAAAAAACGTTTACTTTTAACGAATTTTTAAATGGCAACCAAGTTTTCACCAGAGGAAGACGAGAAATTAATCGACATCGTACAAGAACATCCTCCATTGTATACCGTCCCTTCCAAACGTCTGTTAGAAAACATTCGATCTTCACTTTTATTTTGACGACGACAATTAATTAAATTTAAAAGACCTTTTTTTCATATTCTTTCTCAATAAGTATTGTCAGCAAAAAATGTTCAGCCATTGTCATGAAAAAAAAAAAAAATGCCGAAATAATAATATTTTCGTCTGCACTTATTAGCATACAATCACGAGCACTAAATCTAACGAATCACACCCTTTAAAACTGATAAAGTTGAACGCTACAGATTCTGCTAACCGCGTATGTCGACGCACAGCTCTAATAGCTGTTTTACATTGACAATTTATTGATGAATAAATTGACGAAGTTCTTCATGAATTAATTTAGGAATTTATTGATAAACTGTGTGGTTTTACATTGCTACAGACTTTGTCAAGTTTTTTGACGCATGAATCAGTTCTACCAACGAATCAAAAAAGCAAATAAATTTAAAAAATGTCACCTTTCCACTCATGATTGTAGTGATACAACAGCGGTACCGTTTTGACACATATTATATAAATATTAGTGTTTGTAAGTAATAAATCAGTAAAAACAATGCAAAACTAGTACGACGCCACACAATTATTTACATATTTCAATAACATAACCTCATTACTGATCTGAGGCTGGAAATCTGTTGGGTTGGTACTTAAGTAAGGTACGTAAGTTATTTGACAGCAGATTTGGTGCATTACACTTGTCCAATTTCTTGATGAAGCGACTTCATGAATTAATTGATCAATAAATTGTCAATGTAAAACAGCTTTAACAAACCAAAGCTTTACATATAAAAGTAGACAAAAATAAATGCGCAAAGCGGCGAAGTAAAAAATAATGAAAACATCGTTTTCTTTCCCGATTGGATTTTAGTTTCTACCAGTTTTTATGTAGTCTGTCTCTAAAGCTTTTGTGGGATATAAAGGCCAGATGAAATAAGTTGCACTGTACGTGATATGTTTCTACTTAAAAAAAAAAATTATACATACGAAATTTTTTATACAATTACGATACAATTTTAAATATAACGCAATTATTATCAAGTAACTGAAAAAAAACCTTTGGTGTAGGAACTTTTAATTTTCTAAGGAATAAGAGAACCAAAAAAATGTTGAATTGCTTCGTCAACGATTTTTTAATTCTGGTGATTAGAATTATATTTATTGTACTTCTAACAAAAAACTTCTATAATTTTGTTTCTATACTTATATCAACCACGTTTTAGGCTTTTTTGAGACAATATCTCAAAAATGGAGCAATTTTCGATTAAAATGAAAGACATCTGTTTTTGTTAGAAATGCCAATTAATATGTCCTCCGCTGGTTGAGAGATTTGTGTAACAACTCAGCAAATTTTTTTTCACAATTAGTTTTATCACTAGCCAAAATTTGATTAGTCTACGTCAAACATTCTAAGAGATATTTGAATAAATGTATTTTAACCTCAACACTCTGAATCTCGAAAGTGAAGCGTTCCTACCTACGTACTGTAACTTTTTTTCTTAGAATTTTATTGACGTTAAAGAGAATCTTCTTTTGCAGGTTTGGACAGAGAATAATTAGGTAAATAAATAGATAAAATAAATAAAACGCCATTATTTTTTTCTAAATTCTCAACAATTAGAGGTATGGAGGCATGTAATGATTGACTTAAAACTTTTTCTGGAACAAATTCCTCATAGGAAACTTAACCTCATCGATAAATATACATAATTAGCAGATAACACTTATTAAAAATCAACCAAACACCTCTAAATAAGCTTGCCAAATACATTAATTGAAATCAACTTGTTCATGTATTTAAAAATAAACTAAATTCGTTTGACACCTGCGAGTAGGATGCGTAGTGGCAAAATAGTGCCTGCATTTCTATCTACTTCTGTGTCCAGTGCTCTCTTTCTGATTTTAGCATTTCAGAGCTCAAGCATTTGCTTAATGCTGTTTTAAATATTTCACGTCTCATAACAAACTTGTTTGAAATCTCCATTATTCATTTCCTTTAAAATAAAATAAATTTTGTTTAACACCATTAAAAGCTACTACTTTTATTTGTATAAATTTTTTTAATAGTTTTAATAACTGTTAAAACTTATCTGACACTCTTTATAGTTCATTTCAAAACGATTATATTTAGATAGGTTTAATAATTATCCATTCTACTGTATTTCTTGTGTTATAAATGCAAGCAGAGGTGTTTTAATTTAATTAACAACGCTGCAATTACACTGGGAATGCAATGCTGGGAACTGAAACAAGCGAAACAAACAGACTGGTCTTATTTATGACATCCGCGAAGTCTGCCCAATCTGCAGTTTACTGAAATGACAGCTGGTGTATAGTTGTCTCGGAGATGTTGGTTCTTGACCATGACTTATATTATCATTGCGATAATGTGTTTCTCAATTTGCTTTTCATTTCTATTAAATATGAGCAAAATGTTTGTTCTATTAATGCTAAGGCCACACAGAGCGCTATGCTAGTAGCTGTTCAATAATTTCGCTGTACATGTTAAAAACAATCAGCATTTACCACACAGATTATCGTGTTAGCTGTGTGTTGTGCTCGCTAGGTTTATTATAAATATCCACAATTATTATTTTAACGCAAGTTTCCAAATGTACGTTACAACTCAATGGGCACGTTGAAGTAATTTTGTTTCTCAGCTATGTCTTTAAAGTATTGCCGTTACTGATGATGAGCGTTATTCATATGCAACAAATATTTGTTATATGTTATATGTTTTAAGTTTTTAAGTGTGTTACTTAATTATTGCAGTGGAGCATTTATAAGGGGATAAGAAAACACCCATACCTATACAACAAAAATTTGAACGAATATTGCAATCAGGAAATAACATTGAACTGAAAAATTCATTATTTCATTAAATATTAACGACCTTCATAATAATCAGCTTGTAGTTTTAATACTAAAATTATTATTTAAGTATTGAGATGACAAAAATCAAGATAAAAACAGTTTATTAACAGTACCACATGTAACAAAAAGGGTTTGCTTAGAAATTGGAAAACTGAACTAAATATATTTTTATTTTTAATATTTCAGAACAAGAATATCAGCTTCTTGATAGTGTGCAAAACCATACTTATCGTATCAACTTCGGCGTCACCTGTTACGTGGGTGTTGTATAATAATGAAAACGTAATATTGACAGTTGGTAGAAGGAAGCACAAAAACAAGCGCTTAGGTGGGGAATTCTGGAAGGAAGCCTAAATAGTTGAAGTGAGAACAGTGTGGAGATGGGAGTAAGACGATCGGCGGGCAGTGTGGCAAAGTAGTGAAATATTAAAAGTGTTTAACCGGTATTAGTTAGCAGGTAATTATTCTCTAAGTACTTTGTTGTTAATTGTTCTATGTAATCTTATGATTGTGATGATTATAGACGTTTCATGATAATAATTCTGTATATGTTTAGCCTTCATTGTCTTATGCTCAGGGGCGTATATTTTTCTAACGTAAAATTGTTACAATTATTATTAAAGATTGCTCATTATTTATTACATGTTAAAATATGTATATATTGTCGTGACTGCCCAGATATTGCAATAACAACTCCTTTGTTTCACATTTAACTTGTTTTATCATGATTACGTTGTTCGAAAAACAAATAATAAAGCATTTCTTGTGCTCACTTTATGTCATACGCATATAAGAGCCTTGTTGAATTTATTAACATTTTCGCCCTTGAGGCACGAATTGGAAAAAAAAAGAATAATTAAATACAAAAAAAGAATTGCTAAAACAGATCTTCCGAAATCTCAACTCATAGCTGGATTGCCTCCCGTATGGGACTCCAGTACCTTCCGGCCCTGCCGGCTAACTAACACCAAACCTCTTCAGTTTTACTTGGAAGTGTGTATGTCTAATTCGAGTGAGGTGACATTTAGTGACACATTAAATAAGTCGGGTCTTATTTATAATTAGCAAGGGATCCTAATTTATGCCTTTTGTTAGCGGTTGTTGTGTATTTATATTTGGGTAGTTAGAACAACGATCGTGGGTTTCTCTGCCATGCTCTTTCCCCACAGGAGCTCTAGGTGAGCACTCTCATTTTATGTTAAATGGTTGTTAATGTTTTTGTCGTTCTTTCTATTTGGCACGTTTAATTTGAAGAGTGTTGTATGTAAATAATAAAGTTAGGTGTATTTACTCTGCTTTTGTTTTATAAAATTAAACCATACTTCCCCTCTTTAAAGTTAGTAGCCAGCGCCTTCCGGTCAATTAAAAATAGATGTATACAACGTAGGTATTCCTTATGACGATCACATATTTCTGGCCACAACTACGTTTGTTTTTCTTTTTTTTTTCGATCGATCCCGGGGTTGTTATACTACAATAGATTCTTTTTGTAATAATTTCTTTTATTTATTTTACATTCGATATAATTTTGTAATAAAACCTATACTGCTTCTTTGACTGTTAACATGTTTCACTGATAGATTGCAGGATAAAGTCTCTCATATTTATATCACAGTTCAGGTCTATTAAATTTGATCTCCAAATCATCAAGTTACCATGGTGTTTAGTTCAAGTGATTTTGTAAATATATTTTCACATTTTGCACAGGAAAATAATTTCTCCCTGAATTGAATTAAGGTTACTTTTTTATGTCATTTTGTCTGTATAATTGTGAACAATTTTACACACCTATTTTCAAATTTTGCATACCTCACCGAAAGAGGTTACAGTCCCTGAAAGAAAAAAATTCCTCTACGCCAAATCAACCAAAATAAATTTTTTATATGGGCAATATTGCACAATTTTACACACCTATTCCGAAATTTCGTACAAACCACAAAGAGAAATTATATTTCACGAAAGAAAAAAAAATCTCAAACTTAACCAAGTCTAACTTTTTATTAGCACATCTCGCCCAAAGTGATTATTATTATTATACATAGGATGAAGAAAAATTAATCGAGATATTGGGCAGTGAACATTATTAAATCGGCAACTTCTTAAATCAACTCATTCACTGAATCGTGTACACGTAAAAATGTGCAGAAATTTGATAGAAAAGGGTTTTGTAACCACATGAAATACTTTATACAAAAATTTATACAACATTTATTTCCATTATGTATATTTCTGTTTTCATTTCATTGGCTCCGAATTGATCAACTTTTGTTTTTGTTTCATATTGTTTTTGTATTTAGATAAAATTTTAAATACAAATATTAAATATCTGCACGTTTATTATTTATTTAATAATATAGGGTTGACATTACACTCTACTTTGAAAAACTAAAAGAAAAAAATCTAATGCGGTCCGAGGCAGGGGTATTATACAATACTTCCGCAACCCGTAGGCATAAGTAAATGAAATTTTAGAGATATATAAATTCTTTTATTATATTATATATGTTTTAAAATTTTATTTGGAAATATTTCTAAACTGATGAGTTGGGGCTATAATACCACAAATCCTCTCGAACATCGATAGCCCATACCATTTTCCAGTAAAATCGATAATTCATCACCCCCCCGAAACTTTAAATAAGAGTCAGCAAATTGGGTGTTGCATTAATTTCACAAACTTCATCACTATATTGCACATTTAAAAATAAGAAGAAAGGTTCTAATAAACACAAGTCTGAAAATTATTCCTAAGGGAGCTGTAGACACATGATTATGAGACCCTTCAGCCCAAGTTTAATTGAACTTTTTTATTATTATTATTGGAAGCATAATATAGTGATTAAGTTAGTCAGTCTAGTTATCCTGTATAAATCTCAAGGGATGTAAGTAAAAACATGTAAGGGGTGTGTAATTACATATTTACGAGAAATTACTCGAAGAATTACTGGCATATACAAGGATTTAGTAAGGAATTATGGGGATGTATGACTATAAAAAAAGATATAGATGTACATATTTAGCAATGTGTGCTCCCTTCAGTATAAATCCATAATCCAACAGCTAACAGTCAGTATAAGGAGTCTTGTTTAAATAAATAAGTCGTAAACAAAAATAACAAGATCAATCTCAATATTACACAACCATACAAAAAAGTGTCATTATGGGGCAGGTTATGTTACATCCAAAGATCCATAGATTCAAAGGTCCATCTATTCCTATTTTAAAAAGGCCATCTATCCATCTGAAGATGCATACATTCATCAACAAAATCAACCATATTGGATCCTGGTCCGCCATGTTGAATTGGCAATTCTGAGTTCGTATTCGCGATCATCAGCAACCTCCAAAACCCCCCAGGATCCAATTCGGGATTAATCTGTTGATTTTTTAAAAAACAAGTCCGCCATATTGGATCCGCAGAAATGTGAAAAATATTTTTTTTTGTTGTTTTTTCTTATACAGGGTGGGCCATTAGTGTGAGAAAGTATAATAACTCCCTTGTTATTCATAATACAGAAAAATAGTTTATATATAAAAGTAAGAATCAAAAAACCTAAAGAACAAAATTAATTTGAAACACACAGGGCGATGAGTAAAAACGGGACACGCCCAATATTACATTTCTGAGAAAATTCTATATATGGTAATATAAACAGTTTAACATTTTAGTGGGGTTGCCAAGTTATGTAGAAAATTCTTCGAATTTTGGAAAAAACATGACCTCGAAAAAGTTGTATTAACTTTCAACTACTAACACTTGTAGCAAAAATATTTGACAGAGCTATAGGCAAATGTTAGGCAAAGACTCCTGTATTAGCTAATATCGATATTTTATACAGGACATTTTTTATAATACGATCATTTTAAGAAAGTTTAAACTTGATTTTCTAAAATTTTTCAAATGGAACACCCTGTATTTTATTGTTCTATTTTATTCACATATCGGTCCAATTCAACTTTTATTAAGTATGTTCTACACCTAAAGTTGTTAATTTTTAAGATATAGCAACATTTCTGGAAAAACCTAATTTTTATTATTTTCGGTCGCACGAAACGGCTTTGGAAAAAACTGTCACATTGTGTCAACTTGTCAGTTCATAGTTTATCATTCCATTTTGAGTTAATTTTATTAGTTAATATTTATTTGTGGTATTCTATAAAATAATAAAAATTAAGTTTTTTCAGAAATGTTGCTATATCTTAAGAACTAACAAATTTAGATACAGAACATGCTTAATAAAAGTTGAAGTGGACCGATATGGAAATAAAATACAGGGTGTTCCTTTTAAAAAATCTTAGAAAATCAAGTTTAAAATTTCTAAAAATGAAGGTATTATAAAAAATGCCCTGTATAAAAAAATATCGATATTAGCTAATATAGGTAAGTTTGCCTAACATTTGCCTTAGCAGTTGAAAGTTAATACAACTTCTTCGAGGTCATGTTTTTTCCAAATTTCGAAGAATTTTCTACATAACTTGGCAATCCCGCACTAAAATGTTAAACTGTTTATATTGCCATATATAGAATTTTCTCAGAAATCCATATGTTTAAAAATATACATGGGTGTTCCATTCAAAAAATTTTATTTTTTGGGTTTTCCGTTTTTTCTTCTTGGCCTTTTTTTTTTCAATTTATTTTTTTCTTTTGGTTTTTTTTATTCTGTACAACTTTTATATAAACTTTTTTTCTGTAGTATGAGCAACAGGGGAGTTATTTTACTTTCTCACACTAATGGCCCACCTTGTATGTACTTCTTCGTCTATTTTTCCTATTTTTGACCTATTTTTTGAGGTTAGAAAAAAATGTGACGTGTTAGCTCAATTCTGACAGTGTATTCGGGTTCAGCGTATCAAAATACTATAGGATATACGTATACAGATCTAATGTTTCAGATAATGGAAATATCAAAATCATATAACACTTTTTTTGTGTGGCTGTGTTATCAAGGAATTACTTGTTTTAAGTATATCACTACTGTAACAAAAGCCGGGACGCGTAGTAATTTACTTGTTAGTTCTGGGAACGGATGGGCCAAAAAGTAAAATATTTCAATCAACACTAATTTATCGGAAAGTTATTGGTTTTCAAGTAGGCTTAACGTCGACAAGACCGTCCTTCGGGGAGGGCTTCACGAAATTTAATAATATTTTTTAACAAGTTCACTAGAGTCGAGGCCATGTGTTGAGCAGGTATAAAGAGAAAAATTGATATTTTTAATAACGCGCGAAACCACCAGAAGAGCGTAGAGGTTCCAAAGTAGAGAATTAAATCAAATTGTTAAATTGATAGTAATTGGAAAAGAAAGTAGTAGATGAAATAGCTGTCTTTTTGGCGGATATATTAAATGAGATCGACTAATCCGTCCCGTATCGCTACACGGAGTCACTAGAGGAAGGCTAGGGTTACTTTCAAAATTATTTAGACAATTGTAAAATCAGTTAATTAGATAACTATTAACATGGCATAGTTATGCCAAAGCGTCCCGATATCCAGGGTTCCCGCCAGTAAGATAAAAACAGAAACGTCTGGACCCAAGAAATGGGCATCTCGAAGCGAAGTGTCGAATTCAGGCGAGATCTACGAAAAAAGGTCAGTTCTTCCTTGGGTTTCACATTGAGCAGTCTACTTAGTTTTAGAGTCTCGGGTTAATTTAATAATGGATAAAGTCATTCCAAATTTTGCTATGGATCGCGCATTCCCTGAATCTCGGTACGCTATCGCGTGTCAATAAAGTAATTAATAATGTTTTTCGAACGGTTGTGTAGTTTGCTTGTTTGTTTCGTTTTTATTGTTGTTAAAACCCTTGCTGGAAAGTTTTGGTGTTTCTTTTTGTTTCTTCCAGCCTCAGTGTCACCCTGTACAGCCAGTCACTGGATTACATTCTACGTAAGCAATGGATGGTAAGTGCTTGAAATTCATTCTCTGAACATACAACATTCCTAAGTTCCCACGTATTAATTAAAATGTAATGATAATTATAAACTATCTTTCGAGAACTAAATAGTAAACTCTTTTGAATCCAGACTCGTTATGATACTGGTCATAACGATAGATAGATAAATAAAGAAATAACCCCTCAGGTTACACTACTATTATTAACTTATAAATACATATACGGAAAGTTTTATTAAGAATATGATAGAGTGAAAATGAACCTTGCGTCATAACTTTTTAATGATGTCTATATTTACAATTAGGTAATATTTAAGTGTGAATTTATGAGTAGTATATTGCTGCATACACCACATACAATTGTCTCTGGATCCAGATTTTTTACAGCCTCGGAATTTCGTATGCTACTGAGAAATCACGGCATTTACGGAGAGTGGCGTTTTACAGTCTCCATTCGGCCGTGTACATTTGTTGGAAACGTAAAACTGAATACCGTAAATTTTAAATTGCACTTATTATGGCGTTTACGTGCTCAAAAACCAAATGAATATGGATGGACAAAAGAGTTTTTAAAAGTTCGTGGCCGCGCATTTAAATTCATCTCTTTGTGCGGGATGCACCTGTAGATAATATTAAAATAAGCCGCAGGACGTTTTTATACGATACTAACCATTCCACTGACATACTAAATCCATTAAGGCCGTTAGTTTTGCGTTACTACCGGGTAGTTTAGGGGATGCGGCATGGGTGTCTTTGAAAGGATAGCAGATTTCTCCAGGGATTCCGGAGGGGCTTCTTCAGCAAATGTCAATATCATAGAAAACTTAATACGTATACAGATCTAATGTTTCAGATAATGGAAATATAAAAATTTCAGGGGTAACATGAGAAGTAGCTTAAGTCCCCTTTTTCTGTAGTAGATCATAAATTTTTCAATTACTGATGAATTTAATAATCGCCATAAAATGTGACAGAATAAAGACGTTGAAATGTATTCCTGTAAAATTCGTTTTTAAATAAAATAAAAACTGCAATATAAATATTGGAAATGTTAGGAGAATATACAGGGTCCGGCAGGAAGGTATGGTGTTTTTGAAAAAAATGATACGCTTTTAACGAATTTTAAAATGTTTTTTTTACTTTAATCGTGTATTGTTATTGAAAAATACATAAAATGAGTCATCTGCGATCAATGATCATGTAGACGGGTGGCAAAATCATCCATACTTCTTTCAAGCATGGCACGAGGCACCCTTTCAATTTCGCGCATTATGGTTTCGGAAAGAGCTTCAAGAGTTTGCGGTTTGTCAAAGTAAACTTTAGATTTTAAGTAGCCCCATAAAAGTAGTCACAAGGTGGCAGGTCTGAAATCAGGCGTTCAGGGAAAAGTTTCCTTAAAAAGACCATTGTTGCCCCTGACGTATGACAAATCGACCCATCTTGTTGGAACCAAATTGTGTTGAGGTTTTATCTCTTCTTAGTTCTGGCAGAAAATAATCACGCAAAATAGCGAGATAGAGATCTGTGTTAACAAATAATCTTTGTCCATTTTCAAGAAAAAAAACGGTCCAATAATGCAAGTTCGAGATACTCCACACCAAACAGTTACTTTTTTGGAGTGCAGAGAATGGAGTTCTTGCGGATTGGATGTCCAGTATTGAGAATTTTGTTTGTTTACTATCGCCGATAAATGAATATGGGCTTCGTCATTCATGCATGAACAAACGATATTGCCGGACAGCAATCTTTCCGCGAACCTATGTTGTATTACAAAGTCATTTTGATGCAGTTTTTGGACAATCATTATTTTATATGGATGGAAATGGAAGTCCAAGTGTAAAATTTTGCGAACTGAGCTATCTGATATTGCAGAGCGCAAGCGTGACGTACCGCTGAACGACGAGGGCTGGTCGCACCCTTTCAGTGTTTTCTGGGTCTTCGTACAGTTCTGTGGAGTTCCAGGTCTCAAAGATGCTGTTTGAAATTCACCCACTTCACAATGGTATCCCGTTTTGAAACGCGACCATGTCAACATAAAAATGGAAGTGTTGAAAATAAACACACGATGTGCCACGGCTTCATGCTACTGAAAGGGCATCCCGCAACGAGTAGATACCAACCATCATCAAAAACACCATACTTCTCTGCCGGACCCTGTATAAAATCCAACAGTGAATAGGGCGGGGGCGGGGGGAGTAGTGAGGGAGGATAGTATGACCTTTCAACGAATAACAAATGTGAGAGGTCCGATCGGAGTGATTTTGGTGTTGATGTGTAGGTTGGAGTTTTATATATCGAATAGAAGTGGTCTGGGTATTCCACGCTTTGCAATGAGGTCAAACCTCTATATGTTTATGACTCTGTAGATGTATAAGTGTCCCATAAATAACCTTAGTGTGAAAACTAAGTTTTCCAAGGCACATACAGAGGGGTGGTAATTTCATTTGTTTTTTCTACTCTGCCACAAGCTCAGTCAAAGTGCACATGATACTGGTCAGTTGAAACTATAGAGGATGTGACGAGGGCGTGACAGGCCTTTACGTAACATCAAGTATGGTACATCTAACGAGTTATATGGCGAATATTGAGGGAAAAACAGCCGAGTCCATTTCATATGTACTCTACAACAAGATCACTCTTTACATGAAAACAGCTACTTACTAGCAAATTGTCAATAACGCTAGGTGTTACTAGTGCATTTTTTTATTTCCACACTGCATATTTCCACATCAGTGGTCGACTATCTCAATACTGTGCGCCATACTACCTGCATATAATTTCTTCATTAACATTTGGGTTGTCAAGCAGCCCAATTGGATAATATTATTTTAAATTTTTAGAAAATGATTTACGATTTCTTCTTAAAGAAGTACCTCTTGTATTAGAATGTAGTATTTATATGTATGGGCATAAATTTAAATACTGAATTTCCTGGAAAACGCGCAGAGGTCTGGTTCCATGGTCTTCTCGTTCTCCGGACTTAAGATTTTTTAGAGTTTTGCTTCTAAGGATATTAAAAAAATGTATTTGACATAGAAGTCAATGATACTGAATCGTCTATATTATATTATTATCAATAACATTTCAAATGGTTTCAATTACAAAAATACCTTTGTTCTACGCATATGGGTTGATATTTGCCATAGTTTTGATATGTAATTTTTTGTCAACGATCCAAATTTTAGCAAAATCGCGTGTCGTTTTAAATTTGTAACAAAAAAATATCTCTCTACTAAAATGATGCCTTAAATCAATATAGGCTAAAATCATTTTTGCTTGTATTAAATTGCAGCACCTGTTCAATTGTTAATTACAATCATGTTTGAGATGAAATTATTATTAAATCTTTAAATATGTTTTAAAAATGCAGAAGGCAAAAATGTGTATGGCTATTGTGATGGAAATGTCCTAGTCGCCGTAAGAATACCACTGCAAATTCCCTAATAGAAGAACTCATCAGGTCTTTGTTTCGACCTTCAGAAGACTGAGTGACTGCTATTTGGAAAAGTTAAGGGGCTGGGGCATGGCAGAGACAAAATGTTGGAGATCATGATAAAGCTGTAATTCACAAAGTTTTGTTTTGCGAACTATACGCATGGAGTTATTACATCTTTACCATTATACAGGTGTTCAAGCTCTTCATACTGGGGATGCCGAGCAACGTATACGTTTTTGTCAGTGGTTTATTGGGAGGGTAAATGATGGTCCTAATTTTATTTCGTTTATTTTATGGACCGATGCAGCGATTTTTACCAGAGACGGCATTACAAATTTTCGAAACTTGCATCATTTAGTCATTAGATAAGCCACATGTTAAAAGAAGCGGAAGAGTCCAGGAACAATATTCTTGATGGTACTTTACTGAAATTGCAAAACTTGCAATAATCACTTGAATGCAAATGGTTACAGGGACGTTTTCAAACACTTTTTTCTGCATGTTGTACTAGAATACATCTCGTTAGACATTAAACAATGACAGATTCGTTAAAGAGTGGTTAAATAATCATTTTGGTGGTANTAATTATTTAATATTTAAAAAATTTTAAGCATAACAAAAGAAGAAAACATTTGTAAAATTTTCTCATATAATGACAAATATCGTTAGTTTCCACAGTTAATACCACTGATCTGCAACGTGGTTTTGAGAACAATGGAAATAAGCATATTGTCAAACAGAAGACCAAGAAATTAGATTCCAATTAATTAGAAATATTTGATATGAATCTACAAACTCCATTACATAAAATATATAGTACATAATTAAAGATTGAGTATATATTTATTTACGTCTTCCAGTTGCCAAACTTAAGAAAAAAGGTGCGCATAAACAGTTGTTATGAAATGATAACATAGTAAGATACCGAAATTTATGGGTGGATACACTATCCTTTTCGACATAAAGTCTTTGGTGCTGAAGAGCTGCAAGGGGTTGAGGTGAGAGACCTTCCATGGACCAAAATCCTGGCGTTCATTAGGGCGTCGGGTAGGTTCGAGGAGGGTCAGAGGCAGAGAGTGGTTAGGTGATGGGACGGCGGGGTAGGCAAAAAGGGCCCACTTGTCGCCTAATTGCCAGGCTGAGGCCGCCCCTTTACTACTACCACTACTACTACTACTACTACTACTACTACTACTACTACTACTACTACTACTACTAGATCCACAGTTTCTTTTTATGGGGATTTTTACGGCAACGGATATACCGCGAAGTAATTAACAGCAGAGAACAGTTACTGGAACGAATTACAGTGGCTGCAAATGAAATTCGTGGTAAGTTTAATACGCCAGTGTCATGCCTGTATTGAGGTTGAAGGTGGGTACTTTGAACATGTGCTATATTTTCTTAACTCTAATATTGTTTATTTTTTGTATTTTTTTTTTAATTTTGATGTATTTTCCAATAATTTAATACAAACGATAGTTTTAAGACAGTTAAGATGTTATTCGATGAATTGTTTTTGTAAATGCATATTATTCTTTATTGTAACATTTTACTGAATATATGTATGGATGCTTTTTTGTAGTAAAATGAAAGGTAAATTTAAAAAATAGATTATTTCCAATATTTGTCAGCAGCGAACATTTTTTTTTAAGTTCACCATTGGGTGAGTGCAAATTTATAAAGACGCATTTTGGAACAAAGGTTTATTTTATTAGTTTCTTTGTTTTGGCGAGAAGTTTCAGTTAAATTGTTTACACTTAATCCTTAATTACAGCTACTCTTTGTTATTCCGTAAGCGATTTCGGTTCACTATGTATTTATATAAAACCATTTGTAATTCGTTTTGTATGCATGGCATTTTTTGTTCAAATAGGCAGAATAAAAAGACACTTATCCCTTCGAGAGAAACCGAAACGACACCCATGGGTGGTGGCCAATTAACTGCCCGGCCTTCTCTAATATATTCAGGCCGAAGTGATACGACAAACAATTATCTGTCCCTAATTTATTGCATCGGTTTGCTCTAGAGCTGAAAATTCCATAATGAATTTCTTCAAGGAGCAAGCACTCCAGATTAAAAGGGTTGGCACTGAATTTATTAGAATTTAATTGTATTTTAAATTAAGGCGGTTCCCCGGAGCGAAAGGTTAAAAACGAGATTTACGACAAGAAAGTAGCTATGGAAACCAATATTTTTTAGGCACTTGCTTTATTCCTTTTCAGATATATTAGATTCGAGATACAGCATTCGAAATATACCCTCGCTATACCTGATGTCAAATATTTACATAAGAATGAATACTATAAAAATAAACGACAATGTAATAAAAATGACCATACGCGCGAGAGATGAAGAGAATATTTAGTTGTCTGTTAACAAAATGAAGAGGTACAGGTATTAAATACATATGTAAACAAGCTCCCTGATAACTTTGTTACACCTGTATTTATGCCTTAAGAAATTCTTGTCGGTCAGGTTCAATTTAACCATACATACATTGTAGTAGAGGTCCTGAACTTAGCCCTCGAAATATAGATTTTTTCATTAAAAATACAGTGCCGATAGTGCTCAGTTAATGTTTTTTAGTTTCACTTATTTTCGTTAGTGCTTCTTTAGTTTTAATAATATTTGAATATCTTTTATTTGAAGGTTAGATTTGTATGTCATTCGTTTAATAAACATAAAACACACCACAGAAATGAGACAACCCCCAAATCCAAAGACAAAGGCTGTGCGGAAGTGAGCTACACTTGAAAAAACTCGGACAAACACCCATTATTCATCGGCATTGCCAGTGCCGACGCCAGGGATCGAACTCGGACCAGAATAGGAAGTCAGGCCGAGAAATGTTTGCACCGCATGCTCGACCAACTACGCTACCATGGTGATGCTAGCATTTTTTTTTCGTTAATACTTCAGTTCTCAAAATATTTCGGATTCAAATTAATCATATGTATATCATTCGTTAGTGCTTCATTAGTGTTTCTTAGTGCTTTACTAGTTATTGTTTGAGCACTTAGTTTCAGCAATATTTGATTTTGTTTTATATCAAGATCATCCCCATAGAGTTTCATAAAAATAATAGAAAAACTAATGAATGATATCAATTTTATTTTGATGATGAGCAATTAGGGCATTGCTTGGCATTCAAATATAAATAATAATGTTCCAGAGGCGAACTACTAAAGGCGTAATAATTGGTAGCAATTTCGATTCGATTCTGTAAACTTTGGAGATCACTTTGAAATTAAAAAACTCAAATATTACTGGAGATCTACTAACAAAAACAATTAGTCACTAAGAAACACTAATGAAGCACTAACGCATGACGTTAAATTCCTTTAGAAATTAAACATTTTGGGGGCTGACTTTCAATTAAAAAATAATCAAAATAAGAGAGTTGAGGAAGTAGCAAGAAAAAAGATCGAAGCAGTAAAAGACACTGACAAAGTATTAATGAGTGACATCAAATTTGTTTAGACGCGGAACACTGAGATTGAAAAAAAAACAAATTTTGCTAAAACTAAAGGTACCCAACTAATAACAATTAAGACACTAATAAGCACTAACAAAACACTAACCAATGACAAAAGCAAGTATTAACGAAAACAATCGAAGCACCAAGGAGTACTAAAGAAGCACTAACGTCTGACATACATTTTTTTCTACACTGAACATGTTGAGGGCTGACCTTGAAAAAAAAGAAATTCAAACATTTTTAAAAGTAAACACCAACGAAAATTAATGAAGCACTAAAAGTACTAACGAAGCACTAGAGGCACTGATTTTTTTATGAAAAAATTCGATACTTTGGAGGTTAAGTTAACGGACTTTGCTGGTAGTGCCTTTTAGTCCAAACAAAATAACAAGAACATGAAACAAGTCAGTAAAAGATAATTATAAATAAGGAGATTGATTCATCACGTAAACCAAATAGTTTATCTGTGAATTTGTAAAGAACTAATTAATAATATATATTTTATACAAAAATTATTCCCTAAAGTACAAAAAAATATATACAAAACTAATTATTTACAGATTTTTATGATTCTGAGGAACATAGTAATAAGCAAAAAAAGCAGAAAAAATATATGTAGGTACCTATTTCAATATTTGAAAATGTTTGAAATGTACTTTGCTGTTAATTGTTCTATGTAATCTTATGATTGTGATGATTATAAATGTTTCATGATAAAAATTCTGTGTATGTTTAGCCTTCATTGTTTTACGCTCAGGGGCGTATATTTTTCTAAGATAAAATTGTTATAATTATTATTAACGATTTCTCATTATTNTTGCTGGTAGTGCCTTTTAGTCCAAACAAAATAACAAGAACATGAAACAAGTCAGTAAAAGATAATTATAAATAAGGAGATTGATTCATCACGTAAACCAAATAGTTTATCTGTGAATTTGTAAAGAACTAATTAATAATATATACGTATTTTACAAATATTTTAAACAAAAATTATTCCCTAAAGTACAAAAAAATATATACAAAACTAATTATTTACAGATTCTGAGGAACATAGCAATAAGCAAAGAATCAGAAAAAATAGATGTAGGTACCTATTTCAATATTTTAAAATGTTTGAAACTCGAAGATTATCGATCATAAAGTACCTGGTTTTGTTTTTAAAGCTATGCTGTTTATTTAATATTTTAATTCCCCGAGCAAAGTATATTATAGCATTTTGGACCAAGTTAGGATATAAATTTTTGAAAATTACTTTTTTTACGGAGAGGTATTTTATTGTGTGACATAAAGTACAGTTCATGCGGTATTTGTTGAGATATAATTCCAAGAAGACCCCTGCGTCACTTTTTTGGAATTAACCGCATTCGACACCCGAGGTAGAAAGACTGTCGGCGTGGCGTTCACCGTAGCAGCGTGCAGTGTATACTGTGTTTTGCAGTTATGAAGGCGTGTTTCGGCTTAAGTGTATCGCCCTGTGCATTTTCAGTATAATATCTTTTGAAAATAATGCGAAAAATTTCAAGGTGTGCCCCTGCCGCGGTAAATTGTTAACAATAGTTCCGATAACAGAACTTTATTGGCTTAATCTTTTCTTGCAACTCTCAACATATTGGATAGACTGTAGATTTAATATTATTGAGCTAATTAAAGTTTTTACTTAATTACTTTTGCACATCCATGAAATACACTGGTGGATAAAATTTGTTGGATACACATATGCATAGCTTTAAAAAATCGTAACGATGTAAGATGTAAGAAGTATTTAAAAATTTGTAGTGCTTTAATCCCCAATTAGGTATATCGTAATAGTTTACCTTATCAAAAGCTGTTAAAGATCTAATGAAATATTGAAATATATTTTTCATGTTGGCTACTGACATTAAACACTATTTCATTAATAACGTCTTCTGTACTGTCGTTTTATATAACAAAAGTATTTTTATTGACTTGTCTTATTGTCTGTACATTTTTCAAAAAGATCTATAATTTATTATCCACGATTATATCGCCTGATTAGAGACTGGTGTGATTATTGCTTTCTAAACCTATAGCTTTGGCTATGAAAGAATTTGTTGTGATTCAATGGTTTAAATAGAGATTTAGTTTAAGGATATTGGTTTGATATTGATATTGTTGTTGTATTTTGTGCAAAACCATACTTATCGTATCAGCTTCGACGTCACCTGTTACATGGGTGTTGTATAATAATGAAAATTACATTGACAGTTGGTAGAAGGAAGCACAAAAACAAACGCTTAGGTGGGGAATTCTGAAAGGAAGTCTAGATAATGGAAGTGAGGAGAGCGCAGAGTGGAAAGTAAGATGATCGGTGTACGGTGAAAATATATAAGTAGTGAAAAATTAAAGTGTTTAACCGGTATTAATTAGCAGGTAATTATTCTCTAAGTGCTTTGCTGTTAATTGTTCTATGTAATCTTATGATTGTGATGATTATAGATGTTTCATGATAAAAATTCTGTGTATGTTTAGCCTTCATTGTCTTACGCTCAGGGGCGTATATTTTTTTAAGATAAAATTGTTACAATTATTATTAACGATTGCTCATTATTTATTACATGTTAAAATATGTATATATATTGTCGTGACTGCCCGGATATTGCAATAACAACTCCTTTGTTTCACATTTAACTTGTTTTATAATGATTACGTTGTTCGAAAAACAAATAATAAAGCATTTCTTGTGCCCACTTTATGTCAAGACGCATATAAGGGCCTTGTTGAATTCACTAACATTTTCGCCCTTGAGGTACGAATCTGAAAAAAAAGAATAATTAAATACAAAAAAAGAATTGCTAAAACAGATCTTCCGAAATCTCAACTATAGCTGGATTGCCTCCCGTATGGGACTCCAGTACCTTCCGGCCCTGCAGGTTAACTAACACCAAACCTCTTCAGTTTTACTTGGAAGTGTGTATGTCAAATTCGAGTGAGGTGATATTTAGTGAGACATTAAATGAGTCGGGTGTTATTTTTCATTAGCAAAGGACCTTAATTTTTGCCTTTTGTTAGCGGTTGTTTTGTATTTATATTTGGGTAGTTAGAGCAACGATCGTGGGTTTCTCTGCCATGCTCTTTCCCCACAGGAGCTCTAGGTGAGCCTGGCACTCTCATTTTATGTTAAATGGTTGTAAACGTTGTTGTTCTTTCTATTTGTCACATATTTAATTTGAAGACTGTTGTACGTAAATAATAAAATTAGGTTTTTTACTCTGCTTTTGTTTTATAAAATTAAACCATACTTCCCCTCTTTAAAGTTAGTAGCCAGCGCCTTCCGGTCAATAAAAAAATAGATGTATACAACGTATTATGACGATCACATATTTCTGGCCACAACTACGTTTATTTTTCTTTTTTTGATCGAACCCGGGGTTGTTATACTACAATTTAAATCTACAGAGCAGATATACAGTTCTTCAAATATAACAGCTGCATTATACTGAGTCTTTATAAATGATTACAAGCCACGTGACCAGTAATTTTGTTTGGAACAATAATTTTATTTCCTTTATGTTTCGGTAAAATTAAAAGTATTAAATCAACATTACATTAAAATACAACATTTTGTTTCACCGGCTGTAGTTGGTTAATTTATCAGGAGGTTCTATTCAATCAATCAGCGATCGCATTAAATAGAGTGTAGACATAACCGTTTGTCATTGTTCATTGTAAACGTATAATTACTGTTGGTGAATTTCGGGAATTTTCATTACTGTGCAATATTGGTTTGCCTAAGCTCAGCGGTCACGTGGCTTGTAAGCATTTACGAAGGCTCTGCATCATGCTGGTATTGAACGCTTTTAAAGATATTGCACTAATATACAGTTTGATGGGTTTTAGGAAGATATTGGCAAGTCACAAAAGTAAAATGTAGACTAAAATTTGTTAGGCAAAACTATTTTCATAAAAGACAGCCCCTAACTGATCCATTTGGCGCAAGTATTAAGCTAATTTTTCATTGATTCAAAAAATTTATTATCAAACGAAGATATTTTCATTGATAACTAATATCTAGTTACGGTAAAGCTAAAGGAATCCATAATAGTTTAGTCAAAAAATTATATACTCGATTGACGAACTGATTGTGAGCATTACTGAAAACGTTTTAGTGACTAAACTCTGTTAAAAAAATGTCAGTTTTTAATTAAATTAGCTCAATATATTTAAACAAAATTAATTTGTATGCTGTATGTATTGTAGCATTTATTGCTATGTGTAGTGTGTGCAATCTGAGACACAGAATTTAAAATAACATTAACCGAAATGAAAATTGATTTAGTAATTCCAGTAAAATGTTTTTAATTCCGAGCATGTTTCGAGTACAAATTAATTACTGTGTATCACGAGCCAGTTCGACTGGCACATTTAATTTTTAACTCACGTACAGCTCATTTATTTTACTATTGAATCCTTTGTTGCATTGAAAATTATCGGCACAACAATTTAGCTATTTGATTTAAAGGTTTACTGGAAAAGTACTGCACTGATGGATAGTATAGTACTACTACTACTACTACTAATTATCGGCACAACAATTTAGCTATTTGATTTAAAGGTTTACTGGAAAAGTACTGCACTGATGGATAGTATAGGAGGTAGAGGATATTTTATTTTTAATTATGTACTTTATATTATTATAGCTTTGGTAATTTTAACGTTACTTTAAATTTAATTTAAATTTTAAAAATGTGAAACAAATTCTTGTGAAATAAAGTTATTAAAGTTAATAAGAAGTGGATCTTATTTGTGGAAGGGCGAAATGGGCGGTGACTATTAGACGTCTTCATTATAGCCATCCTTCTCTATCGCACGGATTTCTATGACTTTCTTTATCGCTCCCACGTAACGGCCGATGAACCATGGGGACTTTCCGACCCTGTATAACTGCCTATACTCTTTGATAAAACCTTTGACATAAACGTCCTCCATATATTTTTTATAATTTTTTCCACAAACTGCCTCAAATATTAAACTCGCACAAGGACATTACCTGATTTTCCACCTTTTGTGCAAATAGAGGTGCATATTACTTCATTTCAAGTTACTGCGTCTGATTAAGCAGTCCGATTAAGCAGGGGGTGAAAATTTGCGCATTAAAACTATTTTTCTAGAAATTCGTTCTAAAAACTAAATACAATGTTTACAATAGCGTTACGTTGCGATTAAGGCTAAGTTTTTTAATCACAAGTTTAACTAACACAAAATTAAATATAGTTTATTGTTATATTAGTGTTAAAAGTGTAACCTTTGCGGCGAGCAAATTTTGTATTTGCGAGGCGAAGCGTAGCGTAGCCGTGCGGATGCAAAACTGCGAGACAAAAAAGACACTTTTAATCGAAATAAAACTTGCTATTTTTCTCCATCCGAAATCCCCCATTTAATTATTAATTTGTACTTTGAAATTATTCAAACCAAATTTGCATAATAAAACAAAGTAGGTAAGTAGGATATATCGATGTAGGATCAATTTGCTGATAACTCTGTAAAAATAGAATATAATGAAGATTTAGGTGTACCTGAGGAGACTAGAGTGTGCCAAAGAGGTGTCTTTGAATCTTCTCCCAAAGAAATCTAGAGAAATTTATGAATGTATCTACTAACGTTTTATGGATTGGTGCAAAAAAAAACATTAAGTTGTATTCAGAAGATGCAATGATGGTGTATTCTTCAAACTTGGCAAATAAAATGAAGCCATAAACGCTTTGGTCACAATATTCAATGTTGCAGTCAACGTTGGATAAAAAAAAACGGGATTGATATAAGAAAATATTCAAAGTTACGTTTTTTTTAAGAGAAAAAATGAGGGACATGTACCGAAAAAATCGCGAGTATTTACAGAGGAGCAAGTTGATTGCTTCTTGATAGCCTGATAATTTATATTTGATAATGAAGGTAAACGCTTTAAAAATAGAACAAAATTTTGAAAAAGCTTCTTTATAGGTCGTTCTAATATTGGAGGTTGCAGGCGTATGCCGTTGTAATGAAATAGTCAATTTAACAATTGATAATGTTAAAGATGTGAAATCCGCCTTAATTATAAAAATTCTCAATGTCAAAACCAAGAGACCACGTTCTTTTGCTGTACTGGGAGACAATTATTTAAGTTTTTGTCGGAAATAATGTTGCTTTACGCGCACCCGGATTGGTAGAACGTCGATTATTTCTCAGATACGTTGGTGCAAAGTAGTATTCATAAAATCAGTGCCGCCTCGCAAGAAGTGGCAAAATTTTTGAAACTGGATAACTGGAAAGAGTACAGTGGATACGCATTACGACGAACGTCTGCTACCCTTTTAGTTAACGGCGGTGGTGACCTCACTTCAAAAGGCACGGAGGATGGAGATCGAGCACTGTGGCGGAAGGTTACATTGAAGACTCACTTTTGAATAAAGAAAATATTACGAAAAAAGTACTGAAAGTTGATAGTCGTAATGATAAACCAAGCACCGTTGTTATTTCTGATTTCACAACATCTGATAATAATATTAATGAAAACGCATTGGACTGATTTGAGAATTGCTCCAAGAATGAGGGTAGTGGCAGTTTCAGTGGTTTAATTAATTTTAATACTTGTTCAATGTGTGTATTTAATATCAATGTAGATAAAAGAAAAATATTGTAAATATTGTTGAATAAATTATAAATTAAAACTTGATTAACACTTTTAATCTAAGGATTAAAAGTGTCAATTTTAGCTCCTAGGATTAAAAATGAATACTTTTGCTACTAAGATATACCATTTTTTTCTCAGTAAGGAAAATGTCTTAGAGACTTCTTACAGTAAAAAAGTCACTTTTGTGGCGGTTGGAGAAAAAGAATTTATTTGGTAAAGACTTTTATTTTTAGAGAAAATTGGTATTAGGCACTAATCAACGATTGAAAAACTGGGTTTAGATACAGTGTATTGTAGATTTTACACAAGCAAATAATCACTATTATTGCCCATTGGGACCACTGCTATCTTAGCAGTATAACACAATAGTACATACATATAATAAAGTTCTTAATTCTAAAACATCCAGCGAATTTGAATAATTTCTATTAGGATATGATAAAAATTAATTGTATTACTATTAACGTTATTTTATACATTATACAGGGTGTTACAAAATTCGCGGACACGGACTGTGGGATCATATTAAGCTAGATAAGGCGACAAAAAGTGAGATTTTTAAATCAGATCAGTATTTTTCGAGATATAGAAGTATCAAATATCCAAAATTAATAAAAATATTTATATTTATAAATTTCAATTTTCAATCGTTAGGTAAACAATTACGACAAACGAGTTACAACAATTGTTCAAAATTTCCACCGTCTGCTGTTAAACATGCTTCAGCATGTTGTGATACTGCTCGAATGGAGTTGCGTATCATCTCTGGAGTTATTTGCTGCATAGATTGAAATAGGTTCTGCAATTCATTCAAATTTGTCACTGGTATTCTGTACACCAACGTTTTTAGAAAGCTCCATAAGAAAAAATCACATGGCGTTAGGTCTGGAGAACGAGGTGCTCAAGCAAGTGGACCGCCTCTGCTAAGCCAACGTCTAGGGAAAGTATTATTTAGGTAATCACAACGTGCTGAAGCATGTTTAGTAGCAGACGGGGGAAATTTTGAACAATTCGTTTGTCATAATGATTAAAAATTAAAATTTTTTATTATTTTTAGATATTTAAAACTGCCAGAGACAGTTTTTATGACCTTATCTAGCTTAACATGATCCCACAATCCGTGTCCGTGAATATCGTAACACCCTGTATATAAATATAATACTGCCAGAGACAGCTTTTATGACCTTATCTAGCTTAACATGATCCCACAATCCGTGTCCGTGAATATCGTAACACCCTGTATATAAATATAATAAACAATAAACATTCATAAAACATTTATAATATCGCTTGGAAACAACACTAGGAGTGTTTGAATAGAATACCTAATTAATTGATACTTTTTTTTTCGTAGGCTTGTCACTATGTCACACCTTTCCCAATCACACCTATGTCACACTTTTCCTAATCTAAAATTTATTTTTAAACATATTTTTTGTAAAATGTTGTTATATCTGCTATGGACTTCGAGTAAAACAGAAAAAATGTTTGTCCTTGTCCCTAATGTATGGAAATAAAGCGTCCTCCAGAATTCTGTTCTTACATTTGAAGAATTGTACAAATAAAAATAAAAATTTTTTTATTAATATTTCCTACAGCGTGTTCAGTGTTAACTGTTTAATTAAATATTTTAATAAATCACATAGTTAGTTCGAAATAACTAGATATGCCTATTGAATATTAAAATAGACATGTTGCGGTTGATAATGGAAAATAATGTCCACCTTTTGCAGCTCTACAAGCCTTCAATTTTTTGACAAAAAAAAAACTCTAATGCTGGTAGATCGCATGATATTGGTGATCAATCAACATCTCTTCTCTCGTGAGTTTTCTTAGCTTCAGATACTACAATTTTGTTTGTTCATATCCACTAACTTCAAAATGACAACAATAAAGATGCGTATATTTATTAATCGCCATGTTTCTACTTAACAGCTGTCAAAAAATAAAAACCACTCTAGTACAAAAAACACAAATGGCGGCAAATTTAAAAAGTTAATGCAAATTTGAACATTCGCTATAATATCTACGTTCTAGAGATACTATGGTCGCTCTGAAGATATTCGAAAAACATTTGTGAGGACAATTAGTATCCTTGGAAATATTTAATAATAATAATTAAGATTATATCCAATTAAAATCAATTAATCTGGGATTGACAGCATGTTATAGTAACATAAAATAACAGTTTCACAGTTTTAAAAAATAAAACATTCTTGCTAGTTAGTCAGATTGGATGTTATGCATCTACGTCTTTTTTTTAAATAAAAATAAATTTTATTTTTAAAAACCTATCTTATATAAGATTATAGAGAACTCCAAGTTTTCACTATTATTCAAGTAAAAATGAATAAATGAAATGAATAAAGTAAGAATATTGGATACACAAAAATAAATAATTTTTTGAACATACAAGGTGTCCGGTAACTACGGGGAAAAAATAAAGGGTTATATAGAGCAGGTCAAACGAGTGCTAGTACTTCATATAAACTTTTTACCTAGGTGCTATTGTTGAGGAGTTATTGTCACTCAAAGTAAGAAGTTGAAAAATGNTGGTCCGCCTCGCCCAATCCACCTATCACCAAATGTTGCGTTGAGGTAATTTCTAACTTCACGACTGAAGTGCATGAAATACATCTCCTGTCTTGTTTGCAATGGCACATTTTCTAGTAGTAGATTTAGATCGTGTTATAAAAAATTCAAATATCGGGCACCGTTTAGTCTATCCGGTAAGAAAAAGGGACCTATTAATTGGTTACCGATTAATCCTGCCCATACATTAACTATGAGTCTTTGCTGTTGTTTGCCTTGAATGGCTAAATGAGGGTTTTATGGGCACCTAGGTCACCAGATTTTAACCCCCTTGACTTATTCTTGTGGGATTACCTAAAAGAATTGGTGTATTCAACTCCGGTTTACACAAGAGAAGACAAGTATAGAACATCATTGTAATGAAATTAAACAGAATCCACAAATGCTATTTAGAGTGCAATAAAATAATCTTATAAGAATAAGAAAGTGCATTGAACTAGATGGAGGACATATCGAGCATTTACTGAAGTAATCTCATTAAAAACATAAACATAAAACACACCACAGAAATGAGACAACCCCCAAATCCAAAAGCCAAAGGCTTGTGCGGAAGGGGGTACACTTGAAAAAACGCGGACAAACACCAATTATCCATCGACATTGCCAGTGCCGACACCGGGGATCGAACCCGGACCAGAGTAGGAAGCCTAGCCGAGAAATGCTTGCCACCGCACTCTCGACCGACTGCGCTACCGTGGCGATTAATCTATATGTTTCATTCTTAACTTTTTTCTGTTGCATCGTGTCCCCAGTTGTGGCTATACTCAAAATACAAAAATTTAATTGACAACCGTTCATTTTTTCATAAGTCATGAAGTATACCTTTTTTGTAGAAAAGTAACAGGGCTATCTGCCTGCGAGGGCGAAATATCAAATTTGACAGCTCTGTCAAAATTGCGTAAATTTTAGAACATAATTTCGACCGTCCTTGTATAATAAAAAATATATGATTCAATTTTAAATGTACTAAGATACATTTGAATGAGTTGCTTTAAGTTAATCAAAATAACCCTTTAGAAATTATGCACAATATTCATTTTTCAACTTCTTACTTTGAGTGACAATAACTCCTCAACAATGGCACCTAGGTAAAAAGTTTATATGAAGTACTAGCACTCGTTTGACCTGCTCTATATAACTTTATTTTTTCCCCGTAGTTACCGGACACCCTGTATATTGCATTCAACAAGTATTGTATTTGTATTATTATTTGAACGTATTCATGTGTTGAGCAATTAAATAATAATTTCTGTATAGTGACCAACCCCGATGGCAAATAAACAGCTTCATTTCCAAAGAGAATTTTGAACAGGAGAAACAAAAAACTGCAGTCAGATATCTTCCTTTGCCGACTCTAATTATCTCTATCCTAAAGCCGCGCATCATGAAAGCAAAAAAAGTAAATTGAGCCATCCAAGAGACCACTAAACCATTAAAGTGTCACTCTGGTGGGTAGGTAACCTAATTAGAAATTTAAATCGTTTCTGAGACGTAAGGTCGGGCAAGAGCGACAAGTAATGTCCCTAATAAACGAGTCAATTATTGAGGCAAATAATCGACCGCGGTGTAATAACTGAACTTATAAATAACTTAATGGGCACCAATCTACATAAAAGCAATTGTGTACACTTTCATTGTAATCGATTTGATCAGTTTGCCAGCCAGACCGGAACAGTATTAAGTTATTTTCTATACACGACGACTTCCACCGAAAGCGAGTGCCTACACGGGATTGGTTTATGGACTAATTGCTTTCCTTCGCATCGACGCTGATGGTGGCTTTGGGATGTACGTTTTAATAATCGAATTACGCAGATACCGTACCGGGGTAATTTCGTCTTTGAAGTCAAAGTACTTTAACGTTAAGTAGGTACTTTAATATCAGTTGTGTGTCCAAATGTGACAGGAAATTAGCACGAATCACATAAAATCCGGAACTTGTCATTATTCGTGTGATTGATTAAATGTGGAACAAAAGAGCAGGTGCTATAAGATTGTATCCGAAAAACTGCACAGCAAACACAAAAATTGTCAAAACAGAGCCTTCATAATTACTTACAAGCCACGTGACTTCCGAGCTTGGGCAACCAACATTGCAGAACTAGCACTGGAACGAAAAATCTCAAAATTATTCGTCTACAATGAACAATGACAAACCGTTACGTCTACGCGCTGAGATCGCTGATTGGTTAAATAGAATCTCATGGAAAATTAGGTACACTAATCCGGTGGAAAAGAATGTTGTGTTTTAATACAACCTTTGACCTTACTGTTTTAATAATTTTGAGTTTTACCAAAATCTAATTGTCAATGTGAAAAAAATTAAATTACTGTTTCAAAGTCGTCGAGGAACATTTGCCATATTGTGCTTATAGCAGTAAATTTCATATATGGAGTTTTTATTTGTGGGTTTATAATTCGTAGTAACATTGTTATTCGTTGGTGCAGTAACTAATAAAATTTTATTTTTAAAATATTGTAGATCGGTTATAATAAATTCATTACGGAGAATTTTTATTTTTTGAACGATCCATGTAGATATCTGAAAAAAATATATTTACGTTGATGATTATAACTTATGGTATCATACTGGGATTGCTCCAATAGTCGCCGTTTACAACGACCAGAAATGTTCGTCCAACTCCGCCATTTGCTGTAATGCTTCTGATGGTTTGAAATCAGTTCCTTGCTGATGGTAGAAAAACCCATTAATCTATATTCCGTCAGGTGATAGATATAAAGGGTGAGCGGGTGTGTTTCTTAGTGTGAGTTTATTCTGATGGACAGTAACCTACCCCACCATATGAACAGCTGAAGAATTGTGAACATGTACGTTAGTAGTGGTAGTCAGTGGGACCATATTGGGTAGAAAAATGAACCATTTGCGACTGACGTAAATGTTTCTGACAGTAACGAACGTTTTGGTAGTGGCAGTTCCTTTTATTTTCTTTAAAGAAAGGCATACTGTCTACCAATAAGATTGCAACATAAGAGAAAAATGATTGATATTTAAAAAAATGCTATGCTTGTGTATCTTTGAAAATTAAAAAATAAATTTGGTTATAACAGAATTAAAGTTGCTCAATTTATTTATGTGGTATTTTTGCCACTTTGAAAATATATATTTTTTAAATAACTCCTTGAAAGACAATAATTAAGGGTTTAATTTTATAAATTAAGTTTTGCCTAAATAGAAATACTTCACACTTAGAAACTAGATAATTCTGTACAATCATTACTACGACACAAGGTAGGAAAAGCTAATTAAAAATTGACAATTTGAGAGCAAGTCGTTCAAAACATTCATTTTGTTCTTAATGAAATAATAAATAATTTTGGTAAATCGGGGACTTTTCTTTGTGTAGGATTATCTAGTTTCTCGAGGTGTGATGTTTCTGGTTAGACAAAACTAAAACAAACTCTTGACTGATTTTTTTCGACGCAATGAATCATTTATCTAAAAATCTGTTTTCAGAGTGATAGAAATATATGATTAAATAAATAGAAAATACCACGAGTAAGTAATTAATAAACATAGGAAACTTTGTGGCGATAATCAAATATACAAAGAGTACTAATCTATATTATGCTAGTAAGCGTCATAGTAGCAGAAATAGACTAAATCTTTAGTCAATCCGTGTGACGCTCTATACTCATAATACACAATGCTACTGACTGCCATAAAAACATGTGCCGTAGATTCTAACAAGTAAAGCGTCAAACTCACTCACACACGCTCAAATGACAACGAAATGCACGGAAAAGTCGACAGGGCAGGCATTAAGGTGCTGCTAGATACGTATCGAATAAATTGATCGATGCGAAGTTTCAGATCAGAGGCAGGAAGGTACAGGTTATTTTATAATGACACGGATAGTGGGACTACGAAAGTGTGCAGTAGTAGATTCTTTGCCATCATTATAAACATCGACTATTTCCGATATGCGCCTGTGACCCCGGTAAATGTTGAACGGTTATTTTCGTTTTTGAAATTTGTATTTACCGAACGCTGAACATTGAGGACAACTGTAGATTAGTTTCTACTGTACCTACCTATATATTTTATGGTAAGCTTCATGAGAAGTATATATTCTTATAATGTAAAGAGTGCAGTTATAAGAAGGCAACAGTTGTGTCATTTTCTGTTTGAATAAAATTACATAAAAGACCCCAGCCTACAGCCAACCCTGTACCACATTGCAGCCGTCCAAATATTTCCAATCTCTAGTAATTACAAACAATATCTAAAATTAAAGGTGTTCAAAATATTTTTTTAATTTCTATATAGCAACAATGAGTTTTTAAAATTATGAGAGTAGTATTTTTTTATGTATATGCACCTGTGTCTTTCGCCACATCAGGGGTAAGAAGAAATTAATATATTTAAAAAATTTAAGAAAAGCGATCACTCAGACAGTGGTTTTGAAAACGTATGTAAATTGATTATTTAGTTAGAATTTATTAATTGTTAATTTTTGTTTATGTTCTATGTAATAAATAATCCAATTAATTAAAAAAATAGTAATCAAAGCCATAATAATTTGAAGCAATATGAAAATTAAAATTAGTTTTCATTACCGTGAAACTTGTTTTCAGTAGTGGCGGCTGATGAAAAATTAAAATATATTTTGTTCATAAAGGGTGGGGCCTATACACATTTTTTGGTGATTATTTGTAGACCCACAAAAAGATATTTCATTATGAAAAAATTTCGGAAGAAATTCGCGAAATAAAGAATGAAACTGACTGTTGTCACCCTGGGATCTAAAGAAATGTCTTCTTATATACACATTTGTAAAATATATAAATAACATTACCATGAAGTTTGAAGAACAGAATATTTCAAATTCAAATAAAAATAGGTAAACTACAAAATTTCATTTTGTCAAAAACGAAAAAAAATTGTGAATATATGTGCAACATTGTTCGAAATCTAGGGGACATTCAATTTTTTATTTCGCAAATTCCATTCAAGATTTGAAATTGAAAATGAAAGTTTTCTATGAGCATCATCTAAAAAAAGGCATGAGTCTTATGCTGTTATTTGTTTATACCTACTACTTTTTTATTTTTTTTTACTTGCACCAACTTGCATTCAATTACATATTTCTAAAAAATTTCACTTTATCATAATTTATTTTTATAATTTTACCATTACAAATTTTATTTTATCTGTATTTGAATAATAGTGTACATCAATAGTGAACACTTATTTGAATTTATTTCCTACCAACAAAACAAACAAAATTAAATATATTAATACATACATATATAAGAGGGTGTTGCATTAAAATACATTGATATGAAGTATGTCACATAGATACTATTTTATTATTGACTCACTCATGGCTCATGACTATTATCAGTTATTACTTTGTACGAAAATAGTTATGAAGTTATGAAGCTAAGGATGCTAATGTCTAATGGGAATTACGGAGAATTCTCATTATCGGAACAAAACAAATAGCTTTTCTTAATTAGAAAATTTGTTCTGGTTTAGTACAAGATTCACTTCTGTTTTTCATTAAATTTAATGAATTTCACAATTTATTAAATTAAATATTTCTGGATGTCGATGTAAAACTTATTTATTCACACAATGACAAATTTAGATGAGTTTCTTTCACTGTAGGTATATTGAAATAAAATTTTTATTTAAAAATAAATACATAGGTAACGCGTTTTGTCTTAAGTTTCATTTTTGCACCAAAATAATTCATATTCAATAAAGAATAACAAAAATTAAAATTAAAAAATTAATATTAAAACAAATGTTTACGGGGGCTTTCCAATTTCCTTTTTTTATTGTTTGAAGGTACGTTTACATTTACCAGTGTTTACTTATTAATTAAAATGGATAATAGGTGTGTAATTTTAAAGAGTTATAAACAATGAAGTTGTTGGTCACAAAAATACATAATTTAAACGGAGTAATTTAAATTAGCTAGTTTTCCGTATTTTTAAAATTTTACATAAATTTAGTTCAACCGCGAAATCAGTGAGAATTTAAATTAATTCAATGGTGAAGCTAAGTAGTCTGAAGACTCTATAGATATAATAAAATGGTTAAATTTATGGGTAATGGTAATAAGTAATGAGATGTAGGTACTCATTGGATTTCGATGTAATTTCAGGACAGTAAGTGAACGATCGACTGGAAGCCAGGAGAGGGACGAACAACACATATCTAATAGATACGCAGCTAGTCGCTGTATTAGGGAAAAATATTGTACAACTAAATTACTAAATTAATAAACTGATTACAAATGTTATTTATATTAACGTGCGATTAATGAATAACTAAATTGCGTGGTTAGAAAATTAATGGCGAAATTAAAACCTACAAACTAATGCAACTGACGAAGTGAGGATACCTCAACTAAGTCGTCTTTTATCTTAAATTTGTTCCTGGTTCACCGAAGGACGTTACTAAAGTAAATTGTACGATTACCTCTAACTTGTATTGATTATGAAAAAATTGAGTCAAACTGTCACATATTTTTCTTTTCAATTTTGCTTTCTCCTATCTCCTTCAGAAAAGATCTTTGCACATTTAATGTTAAGGCGTTCGCAGTCTTCTTATTTCTCTCTATTCTCATTATTTAAAGGGTTTCCCTTAGCGCGGTAGGAATACTCATTCTCTAACAGATGTTTCAAAACCTCGCTTAATTCACACATCTTATAATTTTTTTTACTAACATGAATACAACAGTATCTACCTACCTGAAAAGATGACTTAATTTTAAATATATTATTACTATAGAGGATTGTATACAGGGATATATGCCTATCCAGTTTATAACAAAAGTGAAGAATATACAATAATCGTAATAAATTTTGAGCAAAGTCGTTCTATTTTTTCAGATCTCTTGGGCAGCCATTTAAAATTTTATTCTCAATTGTTTTTGAGTTATTTACTAGACACCGGCGATTATCAAATAAATAAACACTATAGTCTGTTTAGAAATGAAAGAGAGTAATAAAAGCTTATTATGTATGCAAATCGTAAATAAATGTAGTACTGGTGCTTATATTCAACATTTTTATATTATGTATTTTCCGTATAGATGAGGTGTACTTTTAAAAAAACTTTGTGTGATCGGACTGTACTAAATTGTAACAGATAGCTAAAATTTAATCCCCGACAATCCGTCTTTGTCTATGCCGCTTCAATTTCTCGGTCCAAGTAAACAATATAAGAACAGCATTTCAAAACATGAGGCTACTTTAAGCAACATAACCGGGTTAAGAGGGTTTTTAGTAATTCAAATAAAATTATTCAATATTATTATTTAAATTTAATGAATAGACTTTTATTCCACACAAAAATATATGTATTTTGAAAATTCAAATTATGGTGAGTAAATGTAGTGTTGTATAAATGTACAATAAAGAAAATAAAAAAGTAGGTATATTAAAATTCATCCTCTGAATATTCTGATGAATTATCTTCGTCTCCTAGATTGATAACGATAGGTTCCACAGTAACGTCAATTAAATTATCGAGTTCCCACATTTTCTCCTCTTCTTTTTGTACATGGTGTATACAATATACATCTTTGCCAGTTATCTGCAGTTACTCGTTCCAAGGAATTTTTTAACAAAATTTTCACGTCACTTAATTTAAACATCGTATTATTTCGCGCTACATCTCCTTGTACCTGCGCCCAGACATTCGATTGGGTTAAGTTCACAGTGATAAGGTGGTAACCGTAGTACCGTTATTTGGCGATTTGTTGCCATTTCATCGATAACATATTTTTTCTGATCTTTATTAAGATTGACAAGTGTCAAAAGTTCCTTTTTCACCATATTTGTTTCAAAAGAAATGTTTTTTCCGGATAACCATTGAATTATATCGGCTTTCCTCCAAGCAGTCGTAGGGGTCCGCTCGGTCTGCCGTGAATGGTAACTGGCATTATCCATGACAATTACAGACCCCGGAGGAATAAGATCCAACGTCTGTGTAAAATACTCTTCGAAAACATCTGCGTTCATGTCTTCGTGATAGTCACCTGTATTTTTAGATTCAAATAAAAGTAAACCGCCATCTACAAAACCACTGGCACTACCTATATGTGTCACTATTAATCTTCGCCCTTTACCTGAAGGGACCTTGAACCCTGTTGAAAGTCCATGCAAAAATGCTTGTCGAAAACTTTTTACATTTTTATCTTGCTATACTTTTGTTACAGTATATCCCTCGTTGACCCAAGTTTCGTCTAGATAATAAATATTCCTCCCTTCGTCACGGAATTTTCTAATTGATCTTAAGTAGGATCTTCGCCAACAAATAATTTCATCTTTATCGATAAGAACCGACTTCCTGTTCTGCTTTTCCCAGCTAAAATTCAACTCTCGTAACACGGCCCATAATTTGCTTCTACTGATTTTTGGCAAATCGTTGTCCTCTGAAAGTTCACTTAAAATTTTGTTTAGCGTTGGTATTTCTTTTTTAAAATAAAATGAGTGTACTTTTCTGCGAATGACATTTTTGAAGAAATCATCTATAACGACTTTTGACCTCTCTGTAGATGATTTTGGGGGATTTACAGTATCTTGTTTATTTTTTGTTTCCTTTAAAAGTCTGTAGATAGTCGATTTTCCAATCCCTGTCATTTTTGTTAGCATTAGTGTTACCCGATAATTACCTGAAACGAAATATTACCACGCCCATGGCCGGCTCTTATCTCGGGGTTTTATTACTCTCTTTCATTTCCAAACAGACTATAGGAATCTATATTATGCGTTGTAGTAGCTGAAATAGGCTAAATCTATGGTGAAGCCGTGTGCTGCTCAATGCTCACGATACACAATTCTACTGACTAAAAAAACATGTGCTATACACTTAACCAAGCAAAGCGTCAATCTCACTCACACATCCACAAACGACAATGAAATGCAAGGCCAATGCTCCTCACCAAAAACCTGGATTGTTCACCGGCACGCCAGGCCGACAGGGCAGGTGTTAGGGTGCCGCTGGATACATATCGAATAAATTGATCGATGCAAAGCTTCAGATCGGAGGCAGACATGCACATGTTATTGTACAATGCTTTGGCACCGTTAGTAAAAAATAACATCTATTAAAAACGTCGACTATTTTAGATAAGCGTGTGTGGCGGATGTAAATGTTAACGGATCACTTAGGACAACAACTGTTAATTATTTTCTACAATCGCTTTCCTTATGAGTTAGAAATTATTATTTTGTTAAATTTTGCTGGTACTTATATATGTATATAGTAAGTACGTATATTTTATGGTAAATTCCATGTGAAGCGTTTAGTGTAGAAGAATATACACTGCCGCTTTTTGTTTCATACTATTATGCAAATACTTACATATATATTCTTATAATGTAAAGAGTGCAGTTATAAGAAGGCAACGGTTGTGCCACTTTCTGTTTGAATAAAATTACATAAAAGAGAACTCGGCTTACAGCCAACCCCATGCTGCCGCCCTAACATTTCCGAAATTATTAGCTTAAGATCAGCTTTTTTAAAAGTAACACTCAGTTCTCACAACAGAAATTGATATAATTTACTTCTTTAAATACATTACTACCCCATAAGTGTGGTATGTTACCTCCCGTTTAGAAATTATGAGGTGAAGTTTTTTCTCTTCGGAAGAAGTTGGGATCTCACTTTTAGAAATAACATAATTTTGATTGAAGGTAACTTTAGGACGAGGTCGTAAAAATATATATATTGAGAATGTCGTCAAGTGGTGGTTAAAAGCAAACTCTTTTTTAACTTAAACCAAGCTTTCGATAATTATTTATTATTATCTTTTTCAAGGTTAAAATGGTTCAGTTGCATAGTTTTCTTTTTATTGCGATTTACTTCCTTGCTGTTAAGATATTTATAAGAAACAGTGTGGACATATGCAAAATAGTCCTACGGAATCAATTAATTATTCAATTGCTTTTCTGATTGCATCAATATAAAAAGATGTACCTAGCCGAAAAACCCGATTTTTTGAGAAAAAATTCATTACAAACTTTTCGTTAATAGTCTTTCATCTGTTCGATTTCCGGCTTGACTGAAAATTAATTTCGTTGGTGCTTATTTTTGGCTAATCTCATATTTTTTTCAAGAAAGCAAGGCTGTTAATGCAATTATAGGTACGTGATAAATGATGTTCATCATAAGTATTTGATGAAAGTGGTTCCATCTTACAGGTAGATAACAATTACAAGATTTTCGGAACACACTTCCTAAATTTAAGAAATTGGACGTATCTCGAATAAAAATTATCAAAAGTATTGTATGCTGCTGGAATCGTAATGTAACCTTGTGCATCTAAATGTACGAGGTTAGTCAAGAATAAGTACTGGTGAATTCAATTTTCACTGATCAAATCAGTTGAACAAATGAATGGCTATTACCAAAAGGTTTGTAACAGGACCTAAAATCGTACATATTGAAAATATCGATATCATATCAAATACGAAAATATGACCCAATATTAGCTGTAGATATTCAATAATAATTATTATTGTTGCTTAAGTAATTATTAAATAATTATACTAATAATAGTGGTACTGTTACTCCATTCATAGAAGAATATCTACTTCCTTTCTTTAATTTTTTATATGGGAGAAAAATATCTTTCTGTTTGAAACATGTTTTTGCTTTGACTTTTTATGGAAGGGTATTTTTATACCATTATCCCATTCTAAAACTTTTTGATTGCTAACAATGAATAACTATTCTTTTAATAAATATTTTAATCTACCTGTCGTATAATTAGGTAGGCTATAATTGTAGGATAATGTCCTGAATCACTACTGATGTTGAGGGATATTGCTCATAGACAAGCTACAGTAAATCCAACTGTAAGACATTAATACAGTGGCAAAATTTCTTATTTGATGGCACCTGTAGAAAAATTAGGAAATTGCAATCATTTTAACAGTATTTTCAAAATTTGTTAGTTGACATGTACTATTTTCTTCCTATACTTGCTTGTGTTCCAACGTCATTCGTTTAATAAAATATATATATGTAATAATTTGATAGGATATATTTTGTCAATTTTTAGAGAATTTGTAAGTTTTTACAAAATTACGTTAAACATTTTCAGCAGAAATGTAGTAGCAAAAACTATAATATATAGAAATATTCGTAGAAAAATCTATAAAATAGCAGTAATAATAACGTTAAATACAATACTGTATTTTAAATATATATTTTTTTGTACATGTGTAGTTAGTCGTATTTTCTATATAAATTATATTTAACAATCATATAGGTATGTAGATATAGTTGCAAATGTTTAATACATTACTTTCTTTCTGTATAGGTAACGATATGGATATATAAACACCGTATTAATATTTATTATACTTAGTGACCTAAATACGATACCTACTATTCATGTCAGCGCTAGTTCATGTTCCGATTGTTACATAAATTTATTTAGTGCAAAATTATTCAGAAAATTGCAGAAATCTAATATAAGATAGAAGAAAATTATATATAATTTAGTACTATTAATATTTATTAATACCAGTCTCAACTATTTGAAGGAATAATCCTAAGTCAAATATGGAAATTGTAAGATCACGGAGAATATACAGGGTGTTTCAAAAAACGTTCCGCTAATTTCTAGGGTAAAATTAATATTTATTAATACCAGTCTCAACTATTTGAAGGAATAATCCTAAGTCAAATATGGAAATTGTAAGATCACGGAGAATATATAAACATCAGAAAATGTACCTATCCAGTTTTGTCCCGCTTTATAAATATACTCAATAATCGTGATTAATTCATGTGTTAATAGTTGCCTAAAAGCATTCTGCGGGGCGTGATCATGTTAATAGTACCGTAGCGTACGCGATTTTATGTCTGTTTAAAAGGCATGTAAAATTCAGGAAACGTAAGATAAATATTAGTACGAGCTAAAAATATGTTTTTTCCCCTTATTTTGAAAGTATTGTCAGTTGTCTTATACCCTTATATAATTGGTACAGAGAAAGGATATTGTTTCTAATTTGTTTATCCCCCATAGTAATACTTGAATTAGATCATAAAACCTGAAAACTTGAAAAAATTATTAGTAGACATTTTATTGCACTTTATGTCGGGGAAGGCTGTGTAGAATGATAATATCAAAAGAGTATCTCGAAGTTACCTACAATTTAAGGTATCATATTTCACTAATTTGTTATAACTGTAAAATAAAGGTCGAACGCGGAAATATCGATTTTCGAAAATTGCGCATTATTATTGCAAAAAGCGTTAGATGTTGATGAAATTTATAGAAAAGACGGTCATTCCAATGGCCAACGTGTGTACCAAACGCCCATTCAATTGACCCGTGAAATTCTTGCTCCAACTATTTGGTAATTAATTTCGTTTTGTTACGGGGATGTTTTCTGGGTTATCACTTCACCGCAAGTTTTCTTTATTTAGCCGAGATATTCCTGAGCCGTAATACATGGTTTCAACAACGAGAAATTCTTCTATAGCTTTTTATTACAACTAATGTGGATTTAACAGTAAAGCGAACACAAAAGATAACAGATGTCAAATTGGAATATGCTAAAACTAACACTGACAACCCTGATTCATTTTGAAAAGTCTAGAACTTTTATGAGGTCCAGCAAACGCCCCGCCATCTAGCTTTCCGGCCGAGCAGGTCCTTCCCATGGTTGTCATTTTTAAGGTTTTATTGTTATAGTTTGTTTTTTTTTCAACTAATTGTTTAATTACTGAACGTTAATTCTGGAAGTTCCAAAAAAAACTTATTGAAAAGAAAAATTTCAAAAAGTTTAAATTAAGTTGCACTTTACAATTAACAAAGTTGGACGTGCAAAACAACGTTATAAACAAATTGTCCCATAAGCAGAATCAGAAATTCGCTCCTTTTGAACCGAATTTGAAACGGTCAAGTCAAAAACCTCTCATGCGATAACAGCGACGTTCTCGCGCATACGCGGGCCCGGCACTCCTTCTTCAGAGCGCAGGTCGTTCATTACCGTTAATTTTTACAGCTGCTAGAGCTTTTATTACATGAACTATCAACGTAAACCTTTCTAAAAATAAAAGTTTAACTCTCCTTAATTGTTTCTAAAATCCCGATCCGATATGTTCAATATTTAATTAACAATTAACGTTATAAAAAAGCTATCTTGGGAACAAAGAGACGTATATGTTTTTTTTTAAATTACTGTAAAAATAAAAGCTCTATTTAATGCAAAAAGAGCGAATTCCCGAGCGCCTTTTGCTTGACCCTGAGAGATTAACTTGTTCAAAGAAAAAATAACATTGTGATTTGTAATATTGAAAATAGTCCTTGATAAGTAACAATAAAATTAAATCTGAAATTTGTTTATTCAAAATACATCACATTCATAAAGTCGAATCAAGTAAATAAGAGTGAACAATGGACAATAACTAGTATTTAAGATATGGAGAAGTTATAAGAATACAATTATTTAAACGATGAACACCTACCACAAAACACTGAAATAACAGGATTTCGAAATTCAAATTCACTCAATGAAATACGAAAGAAATACCTAGCACGAGATCGTGCCCTAAAAAGGACAAGCCATAACATGAAACAACCTCTGTCGACTAGAACGTTCTGGCAATTAATTCTGGGTAAATGCATATATAGTGTATCTATTCATTGTTGGTCATTAACGAAATTGATTCTTTGCAGTTTTCCGGAAATATTTATTAAAAATCCTTTATCAGAGGTCCGCCGCTCGCCTACTCGACAGAGACTGAGCACGCCGAAAGCCTTCCAGGCGTAACTTATTGCCAGACATAATTAGTTGCGGCCCGTCGCGGCGTCACACGGCCCGCCCCGCCAACTAGATGCCGCCGTGACATCTTCATCGCAATCTAGCCGGCCAGCCACTATGCGTCTCCTTTTATTAATCCGA